>NW_027249317.1:0-272510 GCF_030848795.1 Temnothorax nylanderi | reverse complement strand
ACAGCGCGATGCCTATACCACGTATCATCTCGTCTTGCCAAAAATCTAATAATGGTATCATAATAAAAATACACATGGATGTATTTGGCATTTGACGCTCTTAAATTTGCGTTGGAAAAATTGTTATATTTGGCAAAAATAATAGGTGGGGGTGGGGTTAAATTAAAAAATGTGACAAATTTGAAAAATCTGATTACGCCATTGTAAAGAGCACAAAAAGCCATAAACCTTTTGTACCAAACTTTTTTTTATACGCCTTATATTTTCGAAGATATTTGCTAAAAACTATAAAATCCGTTATTTTCGAGGGGTTGTTTCAACCCCTAAACGTCGAGATACGCCGCAAAAAAAAACACGTGTCTAATGTTTTTTGATGCTCAACAACATATTCAAAGCGCATCCAAATCGGGTAGGTTCTAAATCGGGTTTTTTCGACCAATAAACGTCGAGATAAGCCGCAAAAAAAAATACGAGTCTAATATTTTTTGATGCTCAACAACATATCCAAAGCGCATCCAAATCGGTCTCGGACACCCCCGACCGTTCCCTTGTAAGTATATAAATAAACCAGGAAAAAGTGAAATATCTGATGTTATCTTTGATAGTAAAAATAAGAAAGACGAATCATTGGCGAGCCGTCTTTGGAAGATTGCTTTTCGAGCCATGAGTAATAGAGAATGTGGAGCTCTTGAAGCTGCTGATACATTGCTAGGTAATCCTTTATATGGGACTGATCGAAATACGAGTATTAGATGGTTAGATGTTAATATGATACGACATAGAAAAGTTAAAACCTGTAAGGAAATTGAAGCTCTTGATGGAGATTCCACAGACATATTTTGTCCATCTATAATAGATGATCATTATCCATGGAGACCGGAAGAACTTGAAGCCTCGTGTTTATATGAATTTGCACAGCAATGATATTACGAAAATCAAACCACGAAGTAAAAATATTGAATTCTACAAGATAAATAATGGTTATTATCTGAAACGACGACAGCGTAACTATATTATTAATCACTATAAATATGATGTCAATACGCGGCCGGAAAATTATTTCTTTTCATTACTGCTTATGTTTAAACCATGGCGGAAACTGGAAGATCTTAAAAATGGATGTGATACTTATGCAGAATCATTTCACAAGGGAAAGTTAGATCTTGAGAAAGCATTGGATTATCGTGAAAAATCAGAGGAATTTCAAAAAGCATTTGAAACTGCGAAGCAATTGGTTCAGCAACGTTTAGATGATTTAGAAAAACAGCACGAGTCTCAAGATGATCCTGATAATCCAATAGGTGTTCAAAATATTGAGGCTGGTGAAGCGATGCAAGATTTTAAGGATCTTGGTGAAAAATTAGTTCAGGAAATCGATGTATCTGAAATGATTTCAAATCTGAACGCAGATCAAAGAAGAGTATTTGACGATGTGATCAACACCGTAACATCGCCGGATAATAAACAATTACTAAAATACGTTAGTGGAGAAGGAGGTACTGGCAAAAGTTTCTTAATTAAAACAATTAAATGCTGGATAAAACAAAATCTCAACAAGGATACCGTTGTAGCAGCACCTACTGGTATAGCAGCGTTCAATATCGATGGTTTGACAGTTCACAGAGTGTGGCAGTTACTCGTTGCACATGGTGATACTCCCAAGTATACACAATTATCTGATCACGTTTTGAAAGTTTTACGGGCAGAACTCAAAGATGTTCATCTTATTATAATTGATGAAGTGTCAATGATATCTAATTTAACTTTAGCGTATATACATTTACGACTATCTCAAATATTCAATACCACTGAAGATGGTTGGTTTGGTCAAAAGCATATTCTTTTATTTAGAGATCTGCTTCAATTACCTCCTGTACGTGAAAATTTTGTTTTTGTTCGATTATCAAAGAAAGAAATTGATAAATATATTGGCCTAATAGCGTCTACAAATTTGTGGAAAAATTTTAAATATGACGAATTAACGATCAATATGCGCCAGCAAGGAGATGAATTTTATCGTGAATTACTCTCGAGAGTTCGTATTGGTTTATTGACAAAATCTGATTTTGAGATTCTCCAAAAAAGAAAAATATCTTTTAAAGGCGAGTCTTTCGAAACAAGATTATACGAATTATGTAATTTTATTGATAATTTGCCATCTGATACCGTTTGTTTACTGCCTACTTGTCATATGTGCGATGTTCTTAACACTGCAATGTTAAGTCGTATTGATTCAAAAGAAATATTATTAATTGCTAAAGATACGTTTGAATGTAATAATCATATAAGAAAGCAAGTAGTAAAGAGATTGACGGATAATGATGATGATAATACTAGAACAGCTGGACTTTCAAGAAAAATTACAATTAAAATTGGAGCTAAAGTCATGATAAGACGCAATATTGATGTTACTTTGGGCCTTGTAAATGGTACAATTGCTACAGTTATTTCTGTTGTGCAGGATACTGATTATGTAGAAAAGATAAAACTTCTTTTACCGTCTGGTTTGGAGTATTTTATTGAAAGAGTAAGTGTCAAGTTTCAAGTAATGGATATGGATAAAGCGTATGTTGTTAGAAAACAATTTCCATTATCTTTGAGTTATGGCATCACCATTCATAAAAGCCAAGGATTAAGCTTGCAAAACACTGTTATAGATATAGGTAATTCTGTATTTAGTCATGGTCAAGCATATGTTGCGTTATCCCGAGTAACATCTCTGGATGGATTGCATTTAATTAATTTTGATCCGTTATCTGTAACAGCTAGTGATAGAGCTATTACCGAATATAATCGGCTAAGACGACAATTTATACCACAAGCACAAATGATTACTATTTCAAAACAACGTTTTCGAAAAGTAAAAAATGTTCCGTGAACATTGTCGAAAAGCATTGCTTCCGTTCAAGAGTCACATCAAGAAGCTCGACAAAGTACTGCTTGGGAGATACGTGCTTTTCAAAATACAGATAAAGATTCGCACTGTGCAAATGCAATATTACAATGCTTATTGCATTTAAGTATTATTAGAAAAAAAATTGCTTAATATTAAGAAACAAGATGATTTAAGTAAATTAGCACAGCGATATAAAAGCAATATGGAAAATTTGAACACTGATGCAATACGGAAAAGTTTAGAAGAATACTTTTCGATTAAACAAGATGCCGTCGAATTTCTTACTGCTATTTGTACAAAATATGATTATGTAAGAAATCTGGTAGAGCATCAAGTTACTTGTACTAGTCGGTGCAAATCATGTGGTAATACAAAAGTTATTATTACTGATAACAATATAGTTGTCCCAATTTCTATTAAAAATTTGAAGAAAAAATGTGATCTTAATGATTTATTAAAGACTACATTTTCACATTGGTGTCAATCACATGACAAATCATGCGAACATTGTGCAGGAAATGATATAATGTTTAAAAATGAATTAACGTTGACAAAAGAAATGGTTATTATTCATTTAGTTTTGTTTTCATTACAAGATAATAAAGTAATAAAAATACCACAGAAATTTAATTTAAATGGCATATCAACAGCTAAAGTATCAATAGCTAAACAGCAATATAAAGTAATGAATGCTATATTTCATGATGGTTCATGTATTGAGAATGGCGATTATACAAGTATGTGTAGAGAAGGGACATCTTGGACTAAAATTGATGAGAAACAAAAAATGATTACGAAAGAAGAACGATGGCCTACAGGTGCTAGAAATATTTATATATTATTTTTACAAAAAGTTGATAATAAAAATTAAGCAACTATTATCAAATATAGATACACATTTTACATAAAAACAATGTCCAGCAATGTATTTTCATGATTAGCAGTGATATTCTAAACCAAATTCAATTGTATTTTATTACATATTTTTTATGTGGCATCAAACATGTCTCTCATTTATTAATTTACATATCAATGATTATATTTTAATTATAAAAGACGATGAGAGTGGTGGTGAAATTTCTTCACTTTATTAGCATTAATCACGTTAGAATGCGATTGTCTTATATCGCAAAATATATACAGGGTATAAAACTAAAGGCGTTACAAACTATTATTTCTAAAACTAAGCAAATTATGAAATTTTTGTTTCCTTAGATATAATAGCCTGTAACACCTTTAGCTTTACAATCTGTACATACTGTTTGTAAGATTATATAGACGCGCGCGCTATTTAACTTTAATATTCCACTGTTACTATTACACTATTAACCACACAACTGTCAAAATATGCCATGACAGCCGGTCATGAAGTAAGCACAAGAGAACCAATCCGCATTGCGGAAAAGCGACAATAATATTTCGATAGATTCGAGTATGGATGACATGCCCTTTTTAGAAGAGGATGCGTAACACTACAAAATGCATGATATCAGTACAAAATTACCTTTTTTAAAAAAGGTAAAAAAAGGGCGCCAAGTACACGCGTGGTTGTTACCTCGGAAAAAAACCAAGTGGTAGTATCATTAATTTTAAATGCAAAAATAAATAAAATCTATTCTAACCTAGGTGATAGTAGCTTTAATTTTTCTTAACAAAATTATTAAAAACAGAAGTTGTTTTTGTTCGACCCAACTGGCCTAATAATTAATATATTTAAACTCACAACGTTTCGAAAAATTATCTCACAAAATTGTCTCACAAAAATTGTCTCACAAAATTGTCTGACAAAAATTGTCTCACAAAATTGTCTCACAAAAATTGTCTCACAAAATTATTAAATTACAAAATTGTTACTTTATTCAATCCAAGTGATATCTACCTCGAAAAAACCTAAATAACAAGTGGTATCTATTTAAAAAAAAAATATGTGAAATCTTTTAATACTGCGCCAATTACAAAGAGAGAATATATATATATATATATATATACCTTAACAAAATTATTATTATATCACGAAATTGCGTTACCAAATTCAATCCAAGTGATATATATCTCACAAAAATTGTCTCACAAAATTGTCTCACAAAATTATTAAATTACAAAATTGTTACTTTATTCAATCCAAGTGATATCTACCTCGAAAAAACCTAAATAACAAGTGGTATCTATTTAAAAAAAAAATGAAATCTTTTAATACTGCGCCAATTACAAAGAGAGAATATATATATATATATACCTTAACAAAATTATTATTATATCACGAAATTGCGTTACCAAATTCAATCCAAGTGATATATATATACCTTAACAAAATTATTATTATATCACAAAATTGCGTTACCAAACTCAATCCAAGTGATACGTACCAATAACCTAAGTGGTAGTAGCCTTATTTCTCCTTAACAAAATTATATCACAAAATTGCGTTACCTAACTCAACCTAAGTGATATGTTATTTAAAAAAAATATATGAAATCTTTAAATTACGCCAACTACAAAGAAAATATATATATTGCTTTGAAAAATAATTGTAGTGCAACTACTCTTAAAAAATAAAACAAAATTGTGTTACCTAACTCAACCCAAGTGGTATGTATCTTTGTATTCCTGAGGATCTTTCTATCAAACCAAGTGGTAGTAGTTTTAATTCTCCTTGATAAAATTATAATATTACAAAGAATCATTTAATCATTTTAATCACAAAGAATTAAAGAGGTAACATTATAAAATAAAAATATTTAATTAAAATAAAATAAATAAATTTTTCTTGTAAAAAACTTGGCGCTGCTTTTTTAAGGTTAATCCAGACAAACTTGCATAGGTGCATAAGCATATGCATAAAGAGATGGATTGGTCTATTTCCTTTTGCACATATATATGAACCAATCAATTTCTTACGCTTATGTTTATGCGCGATGCAAATTTGTCTGAATAGACTTTAACCCTTAAATGCCACCCGGGGTCCAGCGGACCCCAGACCCTTTAGATCGATATATTTTCAAATGTTCCCCCCAAAAATGGAGCTCATGCTCCCATTGATGATAGTTGAGTGATTGACCTACCCGTTTGTACACTTAGCAGTACTCAGTTTACTTAATTTTTTATACTATGTTGAAATTGAAATTTTAACAATATAAGCATTTTATTCTCTTTTCTAAGCCTTGAACAACATTGAAAATAATTTTCATAACTAAATATCAAAAAATCAATGAGTAAGGAAACATTTTTCATGCTGGGGTCTTTTAGACCCCATGTGTCATTTACGAGATTCTTGAGAGGTGTGGCATTCAAGGGTTAAAAAAGCAGCGCTAAGTTTTTTTACAAGAAAAATTTATTTATTTTATTTTAATTAAATATTTTTATTTTATAATGTTACCTCTTTAATTCTTTGTGATTAAAATGATTAAATGATTCTTTGTAATATTATAATTTTATCAAGGAGAATTAAAACTACTACCACTTGGTTTGATAGAAAGATCCTCAGGAATACAAAGATACATACCACTTGGGTTGAGTTAGGTAACACAATTTTGTTTTATTTTTTAAGAGTAGTTGCACTACAATTATTTTTCAAAGCAATATATATATTCTCTTTGTAGTTGGCGTAATTTAAAAATTTCATATATTTTTTTGAAATAACATCACTTAGGTTGAGTTAGGTAACGCAATTTTGTGATATAATTTTGTTAAGGAGAAATAAGGCTACTACCACTTAGGTTATTGGTACGTATCACTTGGATTGAGTTTGGTAACGCAATTTTGTGATATAATAATAATTTTGTTAAGGTATATATATATCACTTGGATTGAATTTGGTAACGCAATTTCGTGATATAATAATAATTTTGTTAAGGTATAATATATATACCTTACACAAACCAATTACAAGAGAGAATATATATATATATATATATTCTCTCTTTGTAATTGGCGCAGTATTAAAAGATTTCATTTTTTTTTTAAATAGATACCACTTGTTATTTAGGTTTTTTCGAGGTAGATATTACTTGGATTGAATAAAGTAACAATTTTGTAATTTAATAATTTTGTGAGACAATTTTGTGAGACAATTTTGTGAGACAATTTTTGTGAGATATCTCTTTACTGTATTACGTGATCAAAACAATGAATGCTTATAGGCTACAGTCCACATAACACTGCAAATGATTCAAAACTGTCATTTTCTCCTTTTTTTCAATAAAGAAAGAAGAAGACAAAGATCGCTTTGAAGCATAAATTATAGCATTAAATGGACCGCAGCCTTAATTAATACCTGATATGTTGTACAATATGATTTGTGTGCAATAATTTATATTGCACTTAATCTTATGTCTTCACATATATTGCTATTTCATGTTATTTAATATTAAGTCATATGATTGCATAATGCATTATATCAAGAGACACGGTAGTGTCTCGCGCCAAGTACACGCGGAGCGAGACCGACCGTGACTCTTTTACGCGACGCGACGAGTTGCGAGTACTCGAGATGTTGAGATCTCGATAACGAGTGAACGGATCAAGTTCTAAGTAGGCTTGATCGATAGCTTGGGGTCGAATTAGGGGGGGGGGGGGGTTTCTCTTATAATATTCCGCTACGTGCCCTACGAGCGGAGATATTGCGACGCAAAATCCAAATGTGAAAATTTATTTTTAAGATACTACTTCTTCTACTTCTACGTCGACCGTCTCTCATGCCATGCCATCATTTCATTGGCAGGAGTCGCGTCACTTTCACTTTTTCGACACCAGGGGCGGTGCTAGTATCGCCAGTTTCGATATGCACATATGTATACGTGTGTGTACTGCGCGAGTGCAGATAGTCAGATAGTGCGTTTAGCGCGCTGTCAGTCAGTTCATCAGATAACCTATCTCGAGAGACACGGTAGTACGCGCGGAGCGAGACCGACCGTGACTCTTTACGCGACGCGACAATTAATTCAAGGTAATTGTTTTAATAAATTATTATGTAATTATCTCCTATAATTATCTTATTCTATTCTATATATTACTGTTACTTATTTTACTGTTTATACTACGTTTACGTGAGTGTTTACATACAGGTTAACCTATATATTATATATTGACAGCAGGGAGCTGATACTGAGATCAAGGAGCCTGTTCACACGAGGCGTTTCTGCCGCGCGTTAATAACGTTTGCACGAGGTAAGGTGCGACAACGCGCGCATACGCGCGTACGCGAAACGGCAGTAACACCGTAATCGTGCCGGCGATATACTGAATTTGAATTGCTTCGTGCTTATCTGGAGATTTCGTATCCCTACATCGTGTTACCACCGCTGCCGGAAAAGGTTCTCTACGCTTGGCAGAAAGTGACGACTGACACGTTCGATCCCGACTTCGTTGATCGCAGAAGAGCTGGACTCGAGGTACGTTTCCGATTTGCAATTATAAAAGTATCGTGCGATGAATGTTGTACTCAATTATAACCTCAAATGAAGTTGTGCACGTTGCTAGTATTCTGATTATACAATATACATTTTTACTTTGTAGAGGTATATATATATATTGACAGCAGAGAGCTGATACCGAGGAGATCAAGGAGCCTGTTCACAGGATGTGTTTCTGCCGCGCGTACATAATATGTTGCACAGCTGATATCTATATATATAAAGGAAGATGTCCTGACTGACTCACTCATCAACGCCCAGCCTAAACCCCTGAACCGAATTTTTACCAAGAGTATATGAAATAGGGGTAGAATTTTCCGGGGAGTGCCACTAAGAAGGGATTTTTAGAAATTCGAGCCCTAACGGGGTGAAAAGGAGTAAAACGTGTTTTCACGGATTCTTTAATATCGCTCAGCCTAAACCCCTGAACCAAATTTTTATCAAAAGTATATGAAATAGGGGTAGAATTTTCCGGGGAGTGCTATAAAGTGTATAATTTTTCGTTACCGATCTTTTTGGAAGCCAGTATCGAAATTTTTTTAATTTTTCGGGAATTAATTGACCGAATCTTAAAGAATTGTATATGAAGTAGGGGTAGAATTTTCTGGGGAGCGCCATGATGTGTACAGTTTTTGTTATTGATCTTTTCGGAAACTGGTTTTTTTAATTTTTCCAATTTTTCGGGAAATAATTGATTGAATCTCAAAGAATTATATATGAATTATACATGAATACTATAATTATAGCATTAAATGCTATGATCATAGCACTAAATGCTATGGACATAGTAATTTTACTATAAGACTATAGCATTTAAACTTGGGCGTCTTGATGGTCCGCAGTTGGTGCGGCAGCATAGTAAAATTTAATATAAAATTTTCTCCGTGTAAGAATTGACCAATCACAGTCTATTATTCTTTTTGCGGTCAAAGAATAATTAACTGTGATTGGCCAATTCTTACGACTTACGACCTACAACATCCATTGTAGACCGGGCATTAAGAAAAACGACAATTAATAAATGAAATTGGCAACTTATGAATTTATGAAGTTGTCTTTTCTATAGATTGAATTTTAAAATCGCGCATAATTTTGTATTGTATAAAAGAAATAAAGGATTAAGAGATCGTGATATTAAGAGAAACGGGCTTATATTTTAATAGTATAATCGGATATATTGTCGCGAAAGAGAGAGAGAGAGAGAGAGAGAGAGAGAGAGAGAGAGAGAGAGAGAGAGAGAGAGAGAGAGAGAGAGAGAGAGAGAGAGAGAGAGAGAGAGAGAGAGAAGGTAAGGGTGTATTTTAAATTACCAATCACAGTCAATTTGTCTATCCTTTTTGGCATTTGCCGTTTCTTTACTGGGATAAATTGTTTTTCTTATAGCAAAATTATGAATGTGTCAAACATTTTATATGTTATTTCACAATTTTGCAGTTTGTAATCGATTAAAGAAGCGAAAGAGAAAGAGAAAGAGAAGGAGTGTGTATATTATAAAGTATCTTTCACGTTTATTTCGTGTTCGCAGTTATTCAGGTAATAGTCTTTTTGTGTTACAGCATTATAAATTGTTATCTGCTTTATTTAAAGCAGTAAAATGCTGATATATTGAACAGTCTTTTTGTGTTACAGCAGAAAATAGTTGGTGTAGAAAAGTATATATACAAAAGTGTATATACAATTTTATGTCTTATGGAAAGCATAAATATAATGTATTCTCTGCTTTAACTGTAATTGTATGATTATAATTGTAAACTACTTTTAATTGTACAGTTTTATATTAATTATTTTTTGCTTTAATAAGAAGACTGTTCAATATATCAACGATTCAATGCTTAAAATATATAGCATACAGATAACAATTTATGCTTTTGATTAAATTAAAGCAAAATATTTAAATCATTAATCTATTTTTGTGCCTTTTCTATGCCTTTTTGGCATTTTCTGTTTCTTTGCTTTGATATATTGTTGATTTTAAATTCTCAATCTATTTTTGTCTATTTTATATGTTGTTTCACTATTTTGTAGTGTTGTGAGCGCACAACGTATTCACGATAAAGTATGGCACCTGGCAACACCGAGGGCCGGATTACTGGGTAATCCGACCCTAGCGACGAGGACCGATGACGCGAAAGCCAGCACGCGTCGCGGTAATGACCATATATGGTCATTCGGGATATCACCAGCCCGCTAGGACGTTGATCGCGAAGTCAAAATTGCTGACTGCTAAGTCAGCAATGCCGAGGCGATAAAAAGCCCGCCCTTCCAAGGAACGGCGGGCAGTCTAAGAATCGAGAGCGTACCGCGAGTCAACTAAACATTAATTGTAACCCGCAAGTCAGGGTAGTGCAAATCTACAAGTGTATCAATAAAACTATCTTTTATTAAACGCGACTGCAAACTACATATCGCCAGTGTCCTCTCTCCCTCTAATCGGCGGATCCAAAGAACTCGGTGCCGGCCCTGATCTCCAATCCAAGGCGGCGGCACAACAATTGGTGGCAGCGGTGGGATCTGCTAACCGGACGAGAGGACATCCTGCCAGACTTACGCCTGCAAAAAGGAGCGGATCATCAAAAGCCAGCCAGATCCCGGCAGAGTGAAGCAACGGTAGCAGCCCCGCGTGTTATTAGCGACACCGGAGAGGCCCCGACCTACCGCACGGACTCGCCAGCCCGGAGCAGCGACGCAGGGACGCAGCGAGCCAGCGAAGCAGCGCAGGAGGGACGCAGCTAAGCGGAGACAACGCACGAGCAGAAGAGCGGCCCTGTCAGGCGTCGACGCGGCAGAAGCGGTGACGATGCGTTATTCGGCGGTAATGTAAGTCTGCATTCCTATTGTAAGCCGATACCGGCACGCGCCGCGAAAAAAGATTGTATCTCCGCGAGCGTCCCCCACGACCGCAAGCGCAGAATCACTTCCCGCGATTGCAGGATCTAAGAGCGTAAGCGTCGATTGATGTCGGACGACTTGTCCCGGCATCCCCCCGTCAGCAACGCGTCCTTCGTGCTGAGCGAGCGCGCGCAACGAGCAATTGAGAACAGCATCCGGAATCGTTTTCGCGCCACTCGACTCGCGAACGACGAACTAGATCGCGTGCGGCGAAACTTAGGCGCGCAACTCGACGACGCGAGTACACGCGAATTTTTAGACACCAGCCTTTGCGACGCAAACGAAAACCCGCGTGATAGCGCGGACAATACAAGCAGCGACGAACACAGTGACGCGCACAGACAGCCCCCGACCGAAGGTGACGCACGATCGGACACCTCGGCCGACACACAACGCGAGAACTCCGGAAGAGGAGAATTCTCCCTGACTTCATACGACAGCGATATATTTGACCCCGCGGAAGAGGATTATACCCTCCGGGCCAACACGATGAGCCAGCCACGAGCTGCCGCGACCATCGCACCGCGTGAGGATATATCACCCGCGCAGATTAACGCAGAAATAGAGCGGCTCAGACCCGCGACAAACGGGCGACCGTCCGAAATTGACCAACGCCGAGCCCATGAGCCGGCGCGAGCAAGCCCAGGAGCAATAGACTCCGTGCTCAGCGATATCCAACACATGATGCGCGACATGCATGATCGCATAAACCGTGCAGAGGCCGCGGAATTCGATCGTTCTGTAGAACTCCTTCGCGCAATGCGCGATATGCAGGACCGCGTAAGCAGGCTAGAAGCCGCAAATTACAATCGCCCCGACGAAATAGGTCGCCGCGTACGCAGCCAAGGTCCCCTCGACATAACGTACGGAAGAACGTTGGAAGACGTCAGAAACCAACACGATCCCGTAAATACGTACCTTAAATTAAAGGAAGCTCGCGATATGATTCCGGAAATCGACGGAACTTCGCGCAGTCAAGTACAGAAATTCTTAAACGCAAGCACCTATGCGATGAACGAAATTAACCCCGCAGAGGAAAAATCATTATTGAAAGCGATACTTTGCACGAAATTAACAGGAAAGGCAATGTACGATTTCCAAACGCGAGACATACACTCGTTCGCTCAATTGAAGCAAGAAATAGAAATGTGCTATCTAGCAAAGCGAAGCACCACGCACATTCAGAAAGAATTTAATATGCTCCGGCAAAAGCCAGGCGAAAGCGCGAGAGAATACGGACTCCGCGTAGACAAATTATCAATGGAGCTATATCAATCGATGATCGAAGGCCGGGAACAGTCTTCAGAACAGAGAAAAGCGATATTAGATACGATACAGGAACTAGCGCTAGAAAATTTCCAGCTAGGACTCCGAGATGACATTCAAACTATCGTGAGGTCCCGAAACTACGCCAACCTCACAGCAGCCATTTTAGGCGCCACTTCCGAGGAGAAATTGAAAGGACCTCCCCAACGTTCAACATATAATACCGATCGAAACCAAAACGGTCAGGAGCAAACCCGACGAACTCAGAGCGTCGGAGTCAAGTGCAATAAATGCGGAAAGCTCGGCCATAGCGGACAAGAATGCCGTACTAGCCGATACGCCAATAGATATTCTCTCCCGAGAGCGGAAAAACCCCACGGAATAAATACCGTTGAGAAATATTGCTTCCACTGCAAGAAAGAGGGACACAAACGGGAAGACTGTTGGACGCTTAACGGACGACCCGAGAAAGAACGGACTCGCCAAGCCAAATATGATGCACAGGAAAAGAAGCCGATAAATGCGACCGAAAAGAATCGAGGCAATAGGACCTCAGAAACGGATGAGGACATGTCAAATAGCGACAGCAGCAGCAGCAGCCGCAGTAGCGGTAATGACAAACAAGAGAAACGGAGAAGGCATAAGACGCGACACGCGCTCGAGTACCGAGTAGCTCAAGTGAGCGGTAAAGCGAATAAGAATTCTAATCTGGACCTCGTCACCCTCCCGATGCGAGAAGCAACTAAGGGAAAACTGAGTTTTTTGCTTGACTCCGGAGCCGCAATAACTTTCATCAAGGTCGGAAAATTAAAAGATAAGACTAAAATACGAGAAAAGAAAATAGCGCTAACCGGCGTAACTGGACATCAGATCTACACCCTCGGGAAAATACGAGCATCAATACTAATAGGCAAGGAAACAATCCGGCACACAATGTACGTGGTACGAGACGATTTCCCGGTCGACTACGA
Source organism: Temnothorax nylanderi (assembly GCF_030848795.1). Classification (NCBI taxonomy): domain Eukaryota; kingdom Metazoa; phylum Arthropoda; class Insecta; order Hymenoptera; family Formicidae; genus Temnothorax; species Temnothorax nylanderi. The sequence goes on along the minus strand of NW_027249317.1, from coordinate 259,077 downwards.
AGGAATTCTGGGAATCGATTTCCTGAAAAAGCATCAAGCCGTGCCAAATCACGCCGAAAATCGATTAAAAATCGGTGCCGCGACATTTAAACTACAGCCGTATCGAAAGTTTACCTTACCACCGCGTAGCGAGACAATAATATCCGCGATAACCAACACGAATAAAGTAGGTATCGTAAGGGGTAAAGAAATAAGTCCGGGAGTATTCATCGGTAATTGTATGGTAAAACCGATAGATTTCCTCTGTCCAATAAGCATAGTAAACATAACGGAGAAGCCCGTCGAAATAATCACGCCGCATGTAACTCTAGAAGAGGCACCGGTGACTGACAAGGCCGACATATTCACATTACAGCCGACAGAAGAGCGCGAATCAATCACCGAGCGACGCGAACAATTGCGCCGTAAATTAAGAATGAGTCATTTAAATAACGAAGAAAGAAAAACGTTAGAACAAATATGCGAGGATTATTGCGATATATTCCATTTAGAAGACGACAAGCTAACTTGTACCCCGACGGTGAAACACGAGATCCCGACGCGAGCAGATAGCGCGCCGGTGAACGTCCGACCTTATCGCTTGCCAGAAAAGCATAAGGAGGAAATAAATCGACAAATTAACAAGATGCTAGAGGATGGAATTATCCGCCCTAGTACGAGCCCGTGGAATTCGCCAATACTAGTAGTACCTAAAAAACCTGACGCTTCAGGAAAAATAAAATTTCGAATCGTAATAGATTTCCGCAAGCTTAATTTCCTTACAATCGGAGACTCATTCCCGTTGCCGAATATTGCAGAAATACATGATAAATTAGGAAAGGCAAAATATTTCACAACCTTAGACCTCGCATCCGGGTACCACCAGATACCGATGCATGAGAAAGATAAAAAGAAGACAGCATTTTCCACTCCCAATGGACACTACGAATTTAACCGAATGCCCTTCGGACTAAAGAACGCGCCAAGGACTTTTCAGCGAGCAATAATAGCAGCATTAATGGGTTTAGAAGGAATCAAATGTCTCGTCTATCTCGACGATGTCGTAATATACGGAGCAACCTTGGCCGAACATAACAGGCGCCTAATCGAAGTATTACAGCGATTACGAAAATACCGTTTCAAGCTTCAACCCGATAAGTGCGAATTCTTGCGTAAAGAAGTATTATATTTAGGGCACATTATTTCAGAAAACGGAATACTACCAAACCCTGCCAACATACAAGCAGTAATAAAGTGTAAAACGCCTAAACGATCAAAGGATATCCAGACTTTTCTCGGATTTGCTGGATACTATCGAAAATTTATAAAAGATTTTTCTAAAATTGCAAAACCTTTAACAAAATTATTGAAAAAAGGGGAAAAATTTAGTTGGACAGCCGAACAGCAAATGGCGTTCGAAACACTAAAGGAAAAATTAACTACGGCACCCATATTAAATATTAACACCCATAATAAATTACCCCGATTTTAGCCAGGAGTTCTTAGTAACTACAGACGCATCCGACTACGCAATCGGAGCCGTGTTATCACAAGGAACAGTAGGACAAGACAGACCGATAGCATATGCCAGTAGAGTATTAAATAAAGCTGAGCAAAATTATAATACGACAGAAAAAGAATTGTTGGCAATCGTATGGGCCGTAAAACATTTCAGACCTTACGTGTACGGAACAAAATTTAAAATAATTACGGATCATAGACCACTAATATGGCTATTCAATGTAAAAGATCCCGGCTCCAGATTAATTAGATGGAGACTTAAACTAGAGGAGTACGATTACGAGATTGCCCACAAAGCAGGCAAAATGAATGCAAACGCTGACGCATTGAGTCGAAACCCAATAGTGGAGGACTTACAAGTAAATAACGTGCATCAAGAGGAAATGCCGGGAAAATACTCGGAAGAAGATAAACTACAAATATTACGCGAATATCACGACCTACCTATGGGAGGACACCAAGGAGTCACAAGAACTATAAATCGAATCCGATTGACCCACAATTGGAATGGACTTACGAAAGATGTCGAAGATTATATAAATAAATGTGAATACTGCCAAAAGAATAAATTGAGCAGAAAAACAAAAATGCCCTTATCAATTACGGATACTCCACAGAGACCATAATAGTAGTAGTAAGCATTATACTTGTAATTATTTACGTAATAAAGGAAATTAGAGTGTAACCTCTCAGGAAAAAGAAAATCACAAATAAATAAATAACGAAAAACTTCGAACACCTCAGTTTTTCTTTTTCCGCGGGGGGAGGGATGTTGTGAGCGCACAACGTATTCACGATAAAGTATGGCACCTGGCAACACCGAGGGCCGGATTACTGGGTAATCCGACCCTAGCGACGAGGACCGATGACGCGAAAGCCAGCACGCGTCGCGGTAATGACCATATATGGTCATTCGGGATATCACCAGCCCGCTAGGACGTTGATCGCGAAGTCAAAATTGCTGACTGCTAAGTCAGCAATGCCGAGGCGATAAAAAGGCCGCCCTTCCAAGGAACGGCGGGCAGTCTAAGAATCGAGAGCGTACCGCGAGTCAACTAAACATTAATTGTAACCCGCAAGTCAGGGTAGTGCAAACCTACAAGTGTATCAATAAAACTATCTTTTATTAAACGCGACTGCAAACTACATATCGCCAGTGTCCTCTCTCCCTCTAATCGGCGGATCCAAAGAACTCGGTGCCGGCCCTGATCTCCAATCCAAGGCGGCGGCACAACAGTAGTTTGCAATTGGTTAAAGAAGCAAAAAAGAGAGAGGAGGGAGAGAGAGAGAGAGAAAGAGAGAGAGAGAGAGAGAGAGAGAGAGAGAAGAGAGAGAGAGAGAGAGAGAGAGAGAGAGAGAGGAGTGTGTATACTACAAAGTATTTTTCACGTTTATTTTGTGTTCGCAGTTATTCAGGTAATAGAATTGTTTTTGCTTTAATTGTACAGTTTAATAGTAACTCTTCTTTGCTCATAAATATAATGTATTCTATATAGGTGTAGGTGTTGAATCTTATAAAAAAATTTAGAAATTTTGTAAAGCCAATTTAAAGATTTCTTTTAATAAGAAAATTTCGATAATTACTGCCAATGTAGGATCGCCTTAAAGGCTTATGTGTACTATAGTGGGTGAACCATAGTGGTATACCCAGACTAATAATTAATTTTGGCTTTATGCATTTGATTTTTTTTACGTAATTGTTTTTTTGGATATTTTTGATGATCATATAATAAAAAAAATTATTTTATGGAAATTGGGAGTGGGTGCAAAAACGGTTTTAAGCATTCTTTTCCTGGCGTCTACTACAGGTTGTTATTTATATTTAGGGAAAAATTGTTTTACTTTTTAGTACGCTTTGTCTCTTCTCTTTTTTTAAATTGATATGGCATTTGAGTTTTTAAATGTTAATGGAGAGATGGTGCCTCACACTATTGTCCCAATCACAGGGGATGGAGCTTGCCTGTTTAGGTCCCTCTCCTATCTCATGTATTACAATCAGTTAATGGCTAGGGATGTGCGTGAACTAATCGTAAAACATGTGGTGGATAATTGGGAGGAATTCTCTATTATGTCCCACGACAGCGAGGGGGACAATTACATCAGCTCTGCTGAATATCTCGCTCACATGTCCCAACCATTTACTTATGGTGGTTTATGCGAGTTGGTGGCGGCTGGGCAACTATTTAGGTTTGTCTTCGAGGTTTACCGCAATGGTGAGCTCTATAAGAGTTTCGGTGTTGAGGGTCACCCTGTTAAGAGGCTACGTTTTACGCACGCGCAGGACCTTTCTAAGGGACATTTCGATGCGTACGTGCCACGTAAACCTGAAGAATTGACCACCACACCACTCTTCTCTCAGTCTGACCACGCCTCAAACATTTCACAATTATCACCTTTTTTTGTTTACAAAAAGGCTTCTGGCAAACGTCGTGCTAGATATACCAACGTTAAAAGAAAGAAGCAACTTCAAGATGCGGCAAGAAAATATGCGCAGAATAACCCCGAGGTGAACAGAGCAGCGGTGGCCAGGTACTCACAAAATAACCCCGAGGTGAACAGAGCAGCGGTGGTCAGGTACTCACAAAATAACCCCGAGGTAAACAGAGCAGCGGTGGCCAGGTACTCACAAAATAACCCCGAGGTGAACAGAGCAGCGGTGGCCAGGTACTCACAAAATAACCCCGAGGTAAACAGAGCAGCGGTGGCCAGGTACTCACAAAATAACCCCGAGGTAAACAGAGCAGCGGTAGCCAGGTACTCACAAAATAACCCCGAGGTGAACAGAGCAGCGGTGGCCAGGTACCAACAAAATAACCCCGAGGTACACAGTGCGAAACAGTTTCGATATGAACAAAGTCATCCTGGAAAACGATTAGAAAGGCGAGCACTTCCGTGGAAGGACAAAGTTTATTCAGGCATGGCATATGATCCTGATGTGGCTTATGAGGAAGACAGCATTATAGCTCTGGGTACCATGAGCCACAAGTGCAAGTACTGCAATGCCCTCAAGTGGAAGGAGGAGGCCCTCGGCATGTGTTGCAGCGCTGGAAAGGTGCAGCTTTCACCCTTCGAACCTCTGCCTGAGCCTCTCTACAGTTTGGTAATGGGCAGTCACCCAGAGCACGTCCACTTTATGAACCGTGTTCGGAAGTACAATGGCTGCTTTAACATGACATCATTTGGAGCCAAGCAGGTTCTACAAGATGGCTTCATGCCGACCTTTAAAGTTCAGGGGCAAGTATATCACTTGGTAGGAAGTCTGCTGCCAGCACCTGAACAGGAAGCCCAATTTCTACAAATTTATTTCGTGGGCGAGGATGAAAGGGAAGTGCGTTTGAGATGCAGCAATTTTCCTGATGTCAAACAGGAATTAGTCAAAGAATTGCAGAGGATGCTACATGAAGTCAATAGCTATATAAAAGACCTGAAAACCACTCTAGAAAAAGTACCTCCAACTTGCAAAAAGTTCGAGGTCATTATTCATGCAGATAAAAAGCCCGTTGATGTTCATGGAGGACGCTTCAATGCACCAACAGCAAATGAAGTAGCTCTGGTGATTGTTGGACAGCAATTCGAGCAGCGAGATATTGTGTTGCAGAGCCACGACAACACACTGCGGCGCATCAGCGAGATTCACCGATCATACGACGCTCTGCAGTACCCGCTTTTGTTTTGCCGTGGCGAAGATGGGTACTCTATTGCCCTACCTCAGCGTGATCCTCAGACCAAGTTGCCCCTCAAGAATACAGTTTCCGCAGCGAGCTTTTACTCGTACCGTGTCATGGTCAGGCAAGGGGAAGTCAACCACTTGGTGTACTTCCGTTCTCTTTTTAGTCAATTTTTGGTTGACATGTACGCCAAAATAGAGACTGAAAGGTTGAACTATATTAGGAACAACCAGGCGCAGCTGAGGGCAGACAGCTACATTCACCTGAGAGACGCCGTCGGAAAGCAGGATGCTGACGTTGCTCAGCTGGGTCAAATGGTGGTGCTTCCGTCATCCTTCACTGGAGGACCACGCTATATGCATGAGCGGACTCAAGACGCTATGACATACGTCCGCTACCACGGCCGTCCTGATCTGTTCATCACTTTTACTTGTAACCCTAAGTGGAAAGATATCACAGATGTACTGCTGTCAGGGCAAAAATCACACGATCGTCACGACATTATAGCTAGGGTATTTCATCTCAAGGTGAAGAAGATGATGGCTCTCTTAAACAAGGGCAATCTGTTTGGAAAAGTGTGGTGCTTCATGTACTCTGTAGAGTGGCAAAAGCGAGGTCTGCCTCACATCCATATCTTGCTGTGGCTAGAGCAGCGCATCTTTCCTGATATGATCGACAAAGTCATCTGTGCTGAAATACCTGATCCCGTGCAAGACTCTCTTCTTCATAACATTGTCAAGGCCAACATGATTCATGGTCCCTGCGGGGGCTTAAATCGTAATTCGCCTTGTATGAAAGGAGGCAATTGCAGCAAGAGGTACCCACGGCTACTTCTCAAAAACACTCAGACAGGAAATGATGGATACCCGCAGTATCGGAGGAGGTCTCAAGCTGATGGTGGGTTTACCGTAAAAATCAATGAAATAGAGCTGGATAACCGCTGGGTGGTGCCCTATAATCCTGTTTTGTTACGTATTTTTAATGCTCATATTAATGTGGAATTATGCACTTCAGTCAAGTCCATCAAGTACATTTGCAAGTACGTGAATAAGGGTAGTGACCAAGCGACTTTTGCCTTAGAGAGTGAGAGAGATGAGGTGAAGTTGTATGAGAGTGGGCGGTACATCAGCAGCTCAGAGGCAATTTGGAGAATCTTGGCGTTCCCTATTCATGAGAGATATCCTACTATCTTCCATCTCGCTGTTCACCTTGAGAATGGTCAGCGTGTGTACTTCAATTCCAAAAACTTGGTTGAGAGGCTTAGCAACCCACCTCAGACAACACTCTTGGCTTTCTTCGAGCTGTGCAAAACCGATGATTTTGCAAAAACCCTCTTGTACTGTGAGGTTCCTTCTTATTTTGTGTTTAAAAATAACAAGTTTGAGAGAAGAAAGCGGGGGATGGATGTCGACGGCTGGCCAGGAATAAAGAAAGACCATGCGCTGGGAAGAGTGTATACCATCCATCCAAATAACACCGAGTGTTATTATCTTCGCTTGCTGCTGCATGAGATTCGAGGTCCAACGTCCTTTTTAGATCTAAAGATTGCAAATGGTGTCCTTTGTTCAACATTTCAGTCTGCATGCAAGGCATTAGGTTTGCTGGAAGATGACAAACACTGGGACAATACCTTGGAAGAAGCTGCCTTATGTGATTCTCCTTTCAAGTTGCGAGAGCTCTTTACAGTGATGTTGGTATTCTGTCAACTTACCGAACCTCTGAGTCTTTGGGAAAAGTACAAAGACAGCCTTTCAGAAGACATTACACGACAGGTGGAGAGAGAGTTGCAAGGCAATGCACAGCAGGTGATGGACAAGGTGTATAACAGATGTTTGGTGCTGATTGAGGACACAGTGTTGGCTTTGGGAGGACAGGAGTTGCACCAATACGGCCTGTCTCAGCCAAAGAGATTAGGAGAAGTCTTGAAAAATCGAGATTATCTGAGAGAGACCAACTACGACGTAAACACCTTAGCACAAGTGGTGTCGATTAACGAGGGTTTACTGACAGATGAGCAGTTCGCTGTCTATCGGCAGGTCCTTAGCAGCATTGAGTCAAGTGCTGGTCAGGTCTTTTTTCTGGATGCTCCTGGTGGTACTGGAAAAACCTTCCTGATCAACTTACTCCTGGCAAAAGTAAGAAGTGAACGTGGCATCGTTTTGGCTGTTGCATCTTCTGGCATTGCTGCTACGCTGTTGGAGGGAGGCAAGACCGCTCACGCTGCTTTTAAGCTGCCCTTCAATCTCAATCATGCAGAAACACCCCTATGCAATATTTCAAAACAAAGCAACATGGCTCAAGTGTTGCAGGACTGCAAGCTTATTGTTTGGGATGAGAGCATCATGGCACATAAAGGAGGTTTTGAGGCTTTGAGCACAACTCTAAAAGATATTAGGGGCAACGATGGAGTGATGGGGGGAGTCACCGTGCTGCTGGCTGGAGACTTCCGACAGACTTTACCAGTAGTGCCAAGGGGAACTAGAGCTGACGAGGTTAAAGCATGTATCAAGGCATCACATTTATGGCCCCTTATCTGGAAACTTTCTCTCAGAAAGAATATGAGGGTATACTTGAGAGGCGATGTCTCCGCGGGGCAATTCTCCAAACTCCTACTTAAAATAGGGGATGGAAGGTATCCCGAGTCTGAGGGAAAGGTGATTATTCCTGAAGGTCTAGGCTTAGTAGTGACAACCCTAGCTAACCTTATTGACAAGATATACCCTGATATCGCCGATATCAAAGATAAATCTATGGACTGGCTGTGCGAACGTGCCATTCTGACCCCTAAGAACGACAAAGCTGGAGTTATTAATGACACTCTACTTAACTCATTTGACGGGATAGAAATGAAGTACAGGTCTGTAGACTCGGTAATACAAACAGATGACGCGGTCAACTACCCCGTAGAGTTCCTCAACACTCTGAATCCTCCTGGTTTACCAGCTCACAAGCTTCTACTTAAAGTGGGGGCTCCAGTGATGTTGCTGCGAAACCTCAATCCGCCCAAACTTTGTAATGGAACCAGGCTACGAGTAAAGGCTCTCCATAGGAATGTCATCGAGGCCACAGTGTTCACCGGATGTGCTCGGGGAGATACAGTGTTTATACCACGCATACCTCTCATACCATCAGAGTACCCTTTCGAGTTTAAGAGGCTGCAATTTCCTGTCAAAGTCTGTTTTGCGATGACCATCAATAAGTCCCAGGGGCAATCGCTGAAAGTAGCAGGGATTGATTTAAGTGAGGATTGTTTCTCACATGGGCAGTTTTACGTGGCCTGCTCAAGGGTAAGCTCACCTAGCAGTCTGGTAATCCTAGCACCTGAGGGGAGAACTACCAATGTGGTCTATAAAGAGGTCCTTAAGTAGGAAAAAAAGGTCATACTGGTGTTAAATGAAAATATACGCTATTACTTATTTGCATGTCTTAATACATATGTCCTCCAAGGCGATGTTCTTCAACTCAAAAAAAAAAAATAAATTTCGATCGTGTTTGAACAAGGCATCGTTGTCTGAACAAGACATCGTGTTTAAATAAGGCATCGTGTCTGAACAAGGCATCGTTTATGAACAAGACATCAAATTTGTCACAAAGACGAGTGTGTAAACAATATAATGTCTGCGCAAAATATCGTGTCTGAACAAGACATCGTGTCTGAACAAGACATCGTGTCTGAACAAGACATCGTGTCTGAACAAAACATCGTGTCTGAACAAGACATCGAGTCTGAACAAGACATCGTGTCTGAACAAGACATCGTGTCTGAACAAGACATCGTGTCTGAACAAGACATCGAGTCTGAACAAGGCATCGTGTCTGAATAAGACATCGAGTCTGAACAAGACATCGTGTCTGAACAAGACATCGTGTCTGAACAAGACATCGTGTCTGAACAAGACATCGAGTCTGAACAAGGCATCGTGTCTGAATAAGACATCGTGTCTGAAATCGTGTCTGAACAAGACATCGAGTCTGAACAAGGCATCGTGTATGACCAAGGCATCATATTTGTCACAAAGACGAGTATAGTTTTTTGCTACCGATTTTATGGAAACTGGTTTTTTTAATTTTTCCAATTTTTACGGAAATAAAACGGAAATAAAATTGACCAAATCGCAAAGAATTGTATATGAAGTAGGGGTAGAATTTCCCGGGGATTGCATTAAGTGTATAATTTTTCGTTATTCTATTATAAATCCTTTATATATATAGATATAGTTTTACAATAAAATAAAGAAAAACAGAAATGCATTCTGCGATTTGCGCAGTAATTGCAGCTAAAATGCATTCTGCGCAACGCGCAGTGATTACTATCAAAATGTATTCTGCGCTATGCGAGAAAATAATATGAGAAGTAGTATAATAGGGCTTAAGGCGAAGGTCTACTATAAAAAACCTAACGCGCCAATAGGTGGAACCTCAAGGGTGGTGTAGAAGTCCATCATTTTAATATCTTAATTTTTTTATATAAATAAAAGTGATTAAAAATTACAAATACAGAATGTAAAGGTGATTTAAGTGATGATTGATAAAGGAATTTACAAAAAAAAGCTTCAGAGTTTTATAGCTTTTAAGCTATCTATATATATAAAGGATTAAGAGAGAGACTATTTGCGTGTCTTACTACACATGTCCTCCGGGGCGAAGCCCGGGTAACCAGCTAGTATATATATATATATATATATATATATATATATATATAATATATTGACGGCAGGGAGCTGATGCCGAGGAGATCAATCCCGTTTATGCGAAGGAATTATCGTAAGTTATTATTATATCGGTTCAACTTATTTTTTATTCTTTTACAGTTTTAAGAGTTAGAAAAAGATAAAAATGCTCTCTTTTCATTTCATATATACATACATTTTACATGTCCTCCTTCTCTCTTTTATTCACTTATACTATCTGTTGTACTTCGAAATCACTTATCTCTCTTATCTTCCTTCTTTTTACGTCTCCCTTTCCTTTGATGTTACTTAAAATTTGTAACTTTTCCATTTTTACTGTTGGTAGAATATGCTCCTCAAATTTGACAATTTATTTCTAAAACATTCCGTATTATATTATGCACTATATAAATTAAACTATGTATAATGTATATAAACTAATTATATGTATGTTTGTGAATTATAGCAATTAGATAAGGAACTAAAGTTTCGTCATATCTGAAAAATGGCACCACCGAAGGTATTACTCGGACAAAATCGACAAAACAGCACTGCAACTTTGAGGAAAGGAATAACGACCAGAAGTCAAAATAATACTTTAATTAATTTCAGTATAGTACTTCAAAATTCTTTACAGAGCAATGTATTACGACAACCCAATGTTGGTAGATAAACTCGTGCCAAGCGAAAAGCGGAAGTTTCGCCGTTTAAAGAAAAAACACATAAAAGATGCGCTTTTGCAAACATCACCAATGTATGTGTACTCTACACAATTATTATATCAAAATTTAAATGTATATTTTGATTCAGTGGTAAGATTTAAATGCAATTTTCAGCTCGATTTTTATGTCGACGTCCACTCTTTCCTCATGAAAATCAAACCACTATTTTTTAAATTTATCCCAAACACAGCATTGTAATATTTACATTAATGTTCATTATTTCACATTTGGTAGTAGGCCATTACCACATCGCTGGCAGGGCAGAACCATACATCGAAAAAGATGGTTACTCAAACCAAATCAATTGAAAGTAACGTTGCTTTGCCAGAGAAACCTGCAGACGTTGCTGTATCAAAAATTGTACCGGCAAAAGCAAAACTAGTGCCTCGTGTTAAGCCTATTATAAAAAAAGATGATAAAACGGAGACTGCCAACAAAGTTGTAAATAATAGAATGAGTTCAGATTTGGAGAGATCAGAGGATAATTCGTTGTACATCGGTGCTTTAGAAGATATTACATTTTGTTTTACTTTATTCCGTGTATGCAGTACTAATAGACTAAATATATACAGGTTGATGAAAAAACAAATGAGAAAAGGGAGAAATCAGTGGAAAAACAAACGGAGAAAGATGAACAAAGTGAACCATCGTCTTCTGCGAGTGAGGATAAGGTTTCGGCCGCCAGTTTGTTGATCGCCATACCTGTAAGATAAGACAATTACCCGAAGGTGTCCAATGGGACTTTAATGTCGAGAATTGGCTAGATCCGTACCAGGTGTCACACTATGCGATGGACATCTTCGAGTATCTGAAAGAACGAGAACGCCTATTCCCCATCGGCAATTACATGGATCGGCAAGTATGCCTCTTGCAATGGATGAGAGCGCTACTGGTCGATTGGATGGTCGAGGTGCAGGAGTCGTTTGAGTTGAATCACGAGACCTTATATCTGGCTGTAAAACTGGTCGATCTATACCTAACAAAGATGACAGTCGGGAAAGAGACTCTACAATTGCTCGGCGCTGCGAGTCTTTTCATAGCGAGCAAGTTTGACGTAAGTTTTATATTATCTCTGCTACACAAATTTTTGCCTGATTGTGCTCATGTCGAGCAGTAAACCCAATAACAAAAACTTATTCTTAACTTTAACTTTAGGAAAGAATACCATCAATGGTGGAAGATTTTTATATATGTGACGGCGCTTACACGCAAAGGGAGCTGATCAAAATGGAAATAAGTATTTTAAAAATAGTCAATTTTGACCTGGGAATACCTCTTTCTTACAGATTTCTTTGGCGTTATGCCAGGGTAAGATATTCACAAAGTTAACAATTTATATCGGGTATCCCAGAAATTATTCTGTTCCAAGATTTAAATGAATATATTAGGCATTTTACATTATAGTAGCAATTAGCAAGTGGAAGATTCGTGTTGAATTCTCGTGTTGGAGTCTGAGCAAAAGCGCTTGACATTTTTCTTTTTCAATATGTAAATTTTATGTACTCAACTAAACATATATAATATTTACTGTAGAAAGAAGTACATATATTATTTTTAAAACATCAGGTTGTAGAAGATTAATTACCTTCTTTTGTTGGAGACTAATGTTTTGATTTTTTATTTTATTCTCCAATAAAATATCCGTCTTATTCAAATGGAATCTATATAAACGTATACTAATTCAATCATTACTATCTGAAAATAGTGTGCCAAGGTGTCTATGCCCACGTTAACTCTGGCTCGGTACATACTGGAACATTCTCTGATGGATTATACAATGATCAGGTTTAGCGATAGTAAAATGGCGGCGGCGGCGTTGTTACTAGCGTTGCTAATGAAGGACTTGGGAGGATGGAATCCAACATTAGAATACTATAGCGGTTATAAACTTGACGACATAAGAGATATTTGCAATCTTTTAAACCAGAGCTTGCATAGGAAACACGAAGAAGCATTAAAGACTGTCCACAACAAGTACAGCCACAAGTAAGTATTTATTTTTTGCTATGTATTTTTTTATATATTGAACATGTTACACTATATATATTATACACGTTATAATTTATATATACATATATTGAAACATATTTTCGTGAATAACCAATGTTCATTCGATTTTATTTGTATTCTAGGATTTTCTTTGAAGTAGCAAAGCTGCCCCTAAAAGAGACTTTAGACATATAAATAGAAAGAGTACTGAAGTAACTTGTAAGTCAAAAAAAGTGCTCCAAATTCAATATATAAATACAGGCAGATGAATCATCTTGATAACAAGGCATTAGAAATTAAGACTAGTCGCGTATCGAATTGTTGGACAACCTAGACATTAGTTAAGTGATCGTTAGTGGCGCTGCTCTCTAAATTGTATAATGCGTGAAACAAAGGCGTAAAAAACGTAAAAAATCTCGGATGCATGTCAAAAAGTTTTGTCGCGAAACTTCATTAAGTTTTTTATGGGTACACTAGATAGTATATTGACTCATTATTATTATTATTATTATTTATATACATATATGACGCAGTAATCTCTATATCATTTTACAGTCTTTGCTATATTTGTATAAGTCATTTTACTAATTCTTTTCCTTTTTTTATTAAAAATTTATTTTAGCGCCACGCTTTTGTACCTTGCGAGATGAATTCTTAACTCGAAATTTCATATCGGGTTTTTTCAATAAGCGAGAATAGACTGAAAAGTAATGCACATGTGCTCGATCGAATTGCTCGTAAATGAAAAGAGATGTATGTTTTCAAAATTTAAAGGAAAGAAAAGAATAAAATTTATCTGTTTTTTTTGCCTTATTACATGATTGCCTTATAAACCAAATAAATTCTTCCCAGTAAAAAATTTTTTATGCGTTACTCCGTTCGCTTAGCTTCACCATCCACGGAAGAGTAAGACACCTTTTGAGAGGAGAGATGCAAATCCCACGACGGCAGATTCATCAATCTAAATTGAATGTTTTACATTTGTCGCAGCAGGCTTTATTGTCACATGATTTTGAAGCAATTGGCTTCATATTTACAAAATTTTGTTCCGAGGGTCCACCGTGCCTTGAGTAATAATATCAATTCAACACTCTAAACAATGACTAAATTTTATTAAATTGCGTATATTAAAAAATTTAATTAACATAATATGCTTAACTCTATTTAGACATGTACTTTTTGAGAATCATTGAATATGGCAAATTTTTTGCACATTTATTAAGAGTAATTGAACGAAACACAACATACTGTCCCTATCTTGTGCCTCAAGATAGTTGACCGTGTGCGTTGCTTTTCAGCCTGTCTCCCCGTAATTAATCTTAATCTTTTTTCGATGTCTTTCACGACGAAAGATATTTTAGGATTGTACTGCCGATCGTCGATTGATAATACGAACATGATTACACGAAATAATTGTGCGACAGGTTTCATCACCGGAGATACTGCCATGTAAAGAGGTGTGGCGCGTTAAAATATACATCGTCCGTTAGGCATCGGTATTTATGAGCAGTCGCTTTACTGGTTCATGGGTTCGAACGGTCAACTGCAAAGTTGTAAGCTGTATGGTGGTAAAAAACAGTGCGAAACAATAGATCAAGGCACAAATATAATAATATTCACAAGTATTTCGTGATTCATCATATTTCCAGACAACCTTCCGGTTGGTATAAAACCTTTTTTAAAAAAAAGGTAAAAAAAGGCGCCAAGTACACGCATAGTAGTGTATATGTATTATGTTGTTACCTCGAAAAAAACAAAGTGGTAGTATAATACCTCCAAATAGCTTTACCCTGTACATACTGTTTATAAAATGCGTAATACTACAAAAAGGCGTGATATCCGTACAAAATTACCTTTCTTAAAAAAAAGGTAAAGAAAGGCGCCAAGTAGGGGAGACCGGGGAATAACCGTCAGTTTTTTTTCGGTGCCGATTTTTAACAAGAAAATAAATAATTTTAGTTAAATGTGGTATACCACTGTAAAGAGTGAACCTTTAGCTACAAAATTTATATAGGAAATTTTTATCTACGTCGCTTTGTTTAACCGGTATAGAGCAAAAACGACAACGGTGGAAAAATTGAAATCTCAAAAATGCCGGGGTTTAACCGTCACACTGCATTTTCAATACATATACGTACATCTAATCCTGAAAAATGATAGGATACATCTTAATGATTGTTTTTTAAGAAAAAAATATAAAAATTTATTTAAAATTTTTATGCGAAACATTATTAAAAAATAGTTATGAGGGTTCCTCTTTCCGCAGAAGTCACTCGCCCGACTTGTTTCACTCCTCGACGTCCGATGACTCTATTCGGTGTCTGAACGGTTGTAATTCCCGTCTCATCCATATTCCATATGCAGTGAGCCTGGAAATGCCCGGAAATGCCTTGGAAATGCACCCGGACTGCTTACTGACGGATTAACCCCAAACACAAGTTTCAGGTTTGATCGCCCACGAAATATTAGACATCAACGATAATGAAAAAACTACACTGGATTCGTGTTCAGCATGCATTACTCTTTATAATCACATACCTCGAGATTTGGAGAGCAAATATTATTGCAGATATTACAAAATTTCCACGCGCAGAAAATGTAACTTTCACCTTCCGAAAACACGTTTGCCCTCGTAAAAATCATAACACGGCAGGTAACCTGCCGAAACTCCGTTGGTCACATTGGTACCATAAGCAGCGTTTACAATGTTAATAGCGAGTTCGCACAATATACAGGTTCCGAGATATTTGATTTGACGGTTCAACCCCGGCGACGGTTAGGCCCCGGTCTCCTCTACACGTATAGTAGTGTATATGTTGTTACCTCGAAAAAAAAGAAAGTGGTAGTATTATAATACCTCGAAAAAACCTAAGTAACAAGTGGTAGACGTACTCTTTGTATCTCGAAAAATCTCGAAAAAATCTAAGCAGTAGTATCTTTATTTCCAAAAAATTATAACCTAAGTGATACACATCACAAAATTATGTTACCTTATCAAAGAAGAGTCGCGCTTCAAGTGATCTATTACAATTACAAAAAAGAAATGATATCTTTTTAAATTACAGCGCCAATTACAGAGAGAACATATATATTGCCTCAAAAAATAATTGTTGCACTACTTTGAAAAATCTTTACATGGTGTCAATTAAAAAAAGAATGTATGATAACAATTTTATAAGATTAAAAAATTTTATTTAAATTTAACAAGGGAATACAAGATATTTAAATACAAAGTTTACATGTGTATTTTTTAGTGGTCACAAAGAATTACAGAGAAACAGTACAAAATAAAAATATTTTATTAAAATATTTAATCCAACGAGGGAATACAAGGTATTTAAATACAAAGTTAATATATGCATTTTTCAATAGAATAAAAGATTTAATCACAAAGAATTACAGAGATAACAGTACAAAATAAAAATATTTTATTAAAATACATAAATTTTTCTTGTAAAAAAACTTGGCGCTGCTAGACCTCGAAATTTGAAATAAATAAGGATAACAATAAATAAAAATAATTCATAGAAGAATGCGACGGGAGTAACAAAATGATTATCAGCGTGGTGTGTATGTGCGAGCGAGTGATATGGGTGTGCGTGACGACGGCGAATAATGCGGCTTATAATTAAGTATAGGATAAGTTTATTTATTTATTTCAAATTTCGAGGTCTAGCAGCGCCAAGTTTTTTTACAAGAAAAATTTATGTATTTTAATAAAATATTTTTATTTTGTACTGTTATCTCTGTAATTCTTTGTGATTAAATCTTTTATTCTATTGAAAAATGCATATATAAACTTTGTATTTAAATACCTTGTATTCCCTCGTTGGATTAAATATTTTAATAAAATATTTTTATTTTGTACTGTTCCTCTGTAATTCTTTGTGACCACTAAAAAATACACATGTAAACTTTGTATTTAAATATCTTGTATTCCCTTGTTAAATTTAAATAAAATTTTTTAATCTTATAAAATTGTTATCATACATTCTTTTTCTAATTGACACCATGTAAAGATTTTTCAAAGTAGTGCAACAATTATTTTTTGAGGCAATATATATGTTCTCTCTGTAATTGGCGCTGTAATTTAAAGAGATATCATTTCTTTTTTGTAATTGTAATAGATCACTTGAAGTGCGACTCTTCTTTGATAAGGTAACATAATTTTGTGATGTGTATCACTTAGGTTATAATTTTTGACGTAGAACTACGTCTTTCTCCGCGGTAGGGGGGGTACCCACGGATGAAACAATGGAACGCGACGATGCAACGAAAACATGTCACACTTTGAACGTTTATATCTTCGAAACTAATAATCGTAGAGTAATCATTGACATCTCATTTTAAAGCTTAAGAAGTCCCATTTATGATAAAACAAGTCCGAACTCTCTATTTCTTACCGTTTAGATATAGTAGCGTTTGAAAGTTTAGCTAAATTTCTTGTAGATGCAACGAAAACATGTCACACTTTGAACGTTTATATCTTCGAAACTAATAATCGTAGAGTAATCATTGACATCTCAATTTAAAGCTTAAGAAGTCCCATTTATGATAAAACAAGTCCGAACTCTCTATTTCTTACCGTTTATATATAGTAGCGTTAGAAAGTTTAGCTAAATTTCTTGTAGATGCAACGAAAACATGTCACACTTTGAACGTTTAGATCTTCGAAACTAATAATCGTACAGTAATAATTGACATCTCATTTTAAAGCTTAAGAAGTCCCATTTATGATAAAATGAGAGAGAGAGAGAGAGAGAGAGAGAGAGAGAGAGGAGAGAGAGAGAGAGAGAGAGAGAGAGAGAGAGAGAGAGAGAGAGAGAGAGAGAGAGAGAGAGAGAGAGAGAGAGAGAGAGAGAGAGAGAGAGAGAGAGAGAGAGAGAGAGAGAGAGAGAGAGAGAGAGAGAGAGAGAGAGAGAGAGAGAGAGAGAGAGAGA
Organism: Temnothorax nylanderi; assembly: GCF_030848795.1. Lineage (NCBI taxonomy): Eukaryota > Metazoa > Arthropoda > Insecta > Hymenoptera > Formicidae > Temnothorax > Temnothorax nylanderi. The sequence goes on along the minus strand of NW_027249317.1, from coordinate 241,588 downwards.
GAGAGAGAGAGAGAGAGAGAGAGATTGATTGATTGATTGATTGATTGATTGATATTTATTTATGCCATAGTCTAAAGACTTTAGGCAAATGATAAATAATACAAAGATACATATAATGTAAACAAGAGCGAAATATAAAAGACAGAAGTTGATGTGAGTTTGATAGAAAAGTACAGTACTGTAAATACAAAGCATGTGCATGCTCTCTCTCATAAGACGAGCAACCAATGATCCAGCATAAAAACAATTGATAGGATGTAGAGTATGACGCAATAAAATATAACCAATTTCAATAATGTACACTATAAAAACTAAGAACTAACGCAACTTACAATGAAAATAGAATATGAGAAGCAAGTAATACTAAGCGAACTAAATAGTGAATATAAAATTAAGAACTAAAACGCATAGCAATCTACAAACTAATAATAAGGTAAGAAAGCATTCGAAGCCCTATGCCAAAACTGATGTTATTCAATTCCATGTGCAAGCAAGTCGATATGTCCATAAAGTAAGTTAGCGTTAAATTGAGCGATACGGATAAGAAAATTTACATGATGCATTATGCCGAACGATAGACAAGCTTAGCAAGATCAGTGTCGGAATCAATATGGATAACAGGTTCACCATCGGAATATTTAACGCATATCTGGCCGTTCCTTACCCAGACATACTTATACGACCTCTCCTTAGCAATACTCTTAGCCCGTTGTAATATGTCATAAGTGCTCTTGGATAACAATTCATTGACGTAAATGTGACGATCTGAGTTACCACCGCATACGTCTTTCCTTTTGAGTACACCCTTTGCCCGCTTTTTAGAAATAACAATATCGCGAACGGCACTCGAGGCCAAGGTGACAATGATCGAGCTAGAAGATGCAGCAACTGTGGAAGTCGCTGACAGTGCTTTCTTGACAGCTCTAGCGCTGAGAATATGGCATGACAAGTTCGGAACGTCCAATGCCTCTAGCACATTTTTGGCAAGCTCAGATGGAGCAACGGACAACGTCGAAGGTAAACCTGAAATGATCAACTCATTTCCACTATGGGATCCCTGCAATGACTGAGCAGATTTCAAGTCTTGGATTTCGCGAATAAGTATCGCATTATCTTGCTCCAATTTAGCTAGGCGCTGACTATTCTGAGCGACAGTGTCAGCAAGACGATTTAAGTGACTAAGTTTATCGTTTATTTCTTTGTTCGTACGTCGCTGACTGTCAATAAAAGCGGAAAGGTTCGCATAAGATTTTTTCATCTGCTCAATCAATCCACGCAAAAGATCATTGGTAGAGTCATGTATAGTGTCATGCGTAGTGGAATGCATACGTGCACCGCCAAGTGAGACATCAACGATGTTAGATACTATATTACAATGATCTGAGGAAAGTACGCGGCGATCCTCTCTCGGAGTACCCGGCATATTTAGTAATTTACAACAAGCACTAGCAGACTTCGTTCCAACGTAAGCTTTGACACAACCCGGATGAAATGCTCTATGACACTCAGCACATGAAACAGATTTACCAGCAATCTGTTTAGTACACTTTGCACACGTACGCTGCATGTGTTATCTACAATCGCTTAATCACTTAAAAGAAGTAGAGTTCCGTAGTGACGATCCGCGATCAGAGAGTTGCGCATAGATCACAAGAAATGTCGCAGAGTCAGCAGTCACTTAGATAGCACGTGTAGAGAGAGAGAGAGAGAGAGAGAGAGAGAGAGTCTCTGTCTTTAGTCCTCCTTTGCAACGTAAGTAAAATCAATGTAGACGAAAATTAAAAAATATAACAATTTTTGAAGTTTCAAAAAATTGGTTTTTAGATAATGATTGATATGTTAACTTTGAGTCGGCTATAACGAGAACAAACCTGCAATTAAAAACATCATAAAGTGCTTGTTGCTTAAAAAACAAACAAAAACAAACAAACAAAAGAAACAAAAAACAAACAAAAACAAACAAAAACAAAAAACAAAAAATGGGCACAGTAACAACTGTGTCGCAAGCAACACGTAGAACTACGTCAACTGTCACTGATGATGAACTCGGCGCTACAGCCCGGTGTGGGCCTTAGCCTTCCTTGATCACGTCAATCATCATCAGTGACAGTTGACGTAGTTCTACGTGTTGCTTGCGGCACAGTTGTTGCTGTGCCCATACTGTGCAGTAGACGTAGTTCTACGTGTTTGCGGCACAGTTGTTACTGTGCCTGTTTATTTTTGGAAATAAAGATACTACTGCTTAGATTTTTTCGAGATTTTTCGAGATACAAAGAGTACGTCTACCACTTGTTACTTAGGTTTTTTCGAGGTATTATAATACTACCACTTTCTTTTTTTTCGAGGTAACAACATATACACTACTATACGTGTACTTGGCGCCTTTCTTTACCTTTTTTTTTAAGAAAGGTAATTTTGCACGGATTGAATTAACACTATTTGAAATAATATAATAGAAACTTTACATTTCACTTATTTCTATCTAGCAATTGCGTTATTTTTATTTATAATCTGTTATCGTTAATTTATCTGTTTTTGCAATCTGTAAGAAATGTAAATATTTTGTGTGCGCAGGAGCACATCTGGCACATGTACGAAGACATCCCAGCAAGCATATATGTCTTCCGACAATTCTCCTCGAAAGACGAAACTGAGATTGAAGAATAAGAAGTTGAAAGCGCAAGTTAAAAGTCTGCGAGAAACGATTAGACGGTTACGAAAAGGTAAAGTGCGTAACTCCAAAAGAAAAGCAGCAAATGCGGAGGATGCGGATCAGTTTGAGACTCTGCGTACATTAGGAAGTAAGTTATTACCTGTAAGGTTTGCGAGATTGTTGTCGGCACAAATTGACGCGCAAGTAAAATGTAGTCGTGGTAGAAGGTACGATCCTGAATTTAAAAAATTCGCATTATGTTTATATTTTTTAAGTCCGCGAAACTATAGAGAATTGAAGAAATCAATTCCATTACCCTCAATACGTTCTTTACAATTATTGACTCAAACGTGGAATATTGCACCTGGTTTAAATAATAAAATTTTTGATACTTTAGCATTAAAATTAAAGTCATTGCCTCCGATGGATAGACATTGTATTTTATGCGCAGATGAGATGAGTTTAAAATCTCATTTATTTTATAATGTATCGCAAGATGAAATTATTGGGTTTGAGGATAATGGAAAGGAAAAAACATCTGTACCTGCAAAAAGCGTTTTTGTTATAATGGTACGTAGCATTGCAGGACATTGGAAACTTCCCTTATGTTATTGTTTTGTCGAAAGTACATGTCGGAATCATGATTTAAAAAGAATAATATTTGAGACAATAATTAAATTAAGAATGAGTGGTGCAATAGTACATGCATTAGTAACTGATATGGGATCTAATTTTATCCATTTATCTCGCGAGCTAGGAATTTCGACAAAAAACTCAACCTTTTCAGTTGAGGAGGAAGAAGTAGTTTACATTTTTGATACTCCTCATTTATTAAAAGCAACACGCAATAATCTCCTGAAGCATGATTTTCAGTTTAATAATAAAATAGCATCATGGACTCACATTGTTCAATTTTATATGAAAGATAGTAAACAATGGATAAAATTGGCACCTAAATTAACGAAATGCCATATTGATCCCAATGGTTTTCAAAGAATGAAAGTGAAATTTGCTGTCCAAGTATTTAGCAATCGTTGCGCTGCAGGCATGTGTACACAAATGTCTCACGGTTTACTTCCAAGTGAAGCAGTTGGAACCATTGATTTGATAGACCATTTCGATAAATTATTTGATATTTTGAATTCTTTTACTGCAAGTAGCCCTAAAAAATATGGTAAAGTTTTTACCGGAAGCAAAATACAACTACAGTTTTTAGAAGAAATGATATGCTTTTTGAAAAGTATTAAAGTCATTAATAAAAATGGTACTAATGTAAAAGTAAATTGTTTGGAATGCTGGCAGATAACGATTAATAGTATAATAAAACTTTGGGAAAAATTAAAATGTTATAATTTTCCATACTTCAAAACACGTAGGATTAATCAAGATTGTCTCGAAAATTTTTTTGGTTCGGTTAGACAGCAAGGTGGTAATTCTTTAAATCCAACACCTATACAATTTTCACGCGCTTTCAAAAAACTGTTTAGTATAACATTTCTGAAACATCCAGATACGCAAAATTGTGCTCCAGATGAAGATGATATGTTAAGTCTAATTGGGACACCAAATTCTACTTCATCTACCGTATCTGAATCTGTTCCATCTTCAACGCGTACAATTTTAGACATCCCAAATCATGATTATTATACAATGAATCTGCCAGAAGAAAATGCATTTAAATATGTATGTGGGTACCTCATAAAAAAATGTTTAGAAATACATTCATGTGATACATGTATAGATTATGTAAATAAAAGCAAGGCTACTTTTGATGATATAACGTTATATTCTTCATTTCGAGCTTATGAAAACAATGAAACAAACATGTTCGGGAGTTTAAATGTAGCAAGCGATGATTTCTGTTTATATATACATAAGTTAGAAGAAATATTTGTGACAAATTTTGAAAAAAATTGTTTTCAGAAAAATATTGGCAGTTACTTATTTCAGCTTGTGCAAAATATAATTTTTGAACCGCCGTGTCCGCATTTTCCTAAAATATTTCTTATCAAATTATTTTTGCGTATGCGTATTTATTATACATTATCAGAACATAACAAATCATGTAAGAAAGAAAGTAAGAGGAAAAATAGAAAACTTATAAATATTCTACATTTATAAAAAAAATCGTTTTTGATCTTCACTTTATATCTGTATCTAGCCTTGTTTTTATAAGTACTTATTATGTAATTACATATTCTTATATTTATATTTATTATTAGGGGAGACCGGGGCCTAATCGTCGCCGGGGTTGAACCGTCAAATCAAATATCTCGGAACCTGTATATTGTGCGAACTCGCTATTAACATTGTAAACGCTGCTTATGGTACCCATGTGACCAACGGAGTTTCGGCAGGTTACCTGCCGTGTTATGATTTTTACGAGGGCAAACGTGTTTTCGGAAGGTGAAAGTTACATTTTCTGCGCGTGGAAATTTTGTAATATCTGCAATAATATTTGCTCTCCAAATCTCGAGGTACGTGATTATAAAGAGTAATGCATGCTGAACACGAATCCAGTGTAGTTTTTTCATTATCGTTGATGTCTAATATTTCGTGGGCGATCAAACCTGAAACTTGTGTTTGGGGTTAATCCGTCAGTAAGCAGTCCGGGTGCATTTCCAAGGCATTTCCGGGCATTTCCAGGCTCACTGCATATGGAATATGGATGAGACGGGAATTACAACCGTTCAGACACCGAATAGAGTCATCGGACGTCGAGGAGTGAAACAAGTCGGGCGAGTGACTTTTGCGGAAAGAGGAACCCTCGTAACTATTTTTTAATAATGTTTCGCATAAAAATTTTAAATAAATTTTTATATTTTTTTCTTAAAAAACAATCATTAAGATGTATCTTATCATTTTTCAGGATTAGATGTACGTATATGTATTGAAAATGCAGTGTGACGGTTAAACCCCGGCATTTTTGAGATTTCAATTTTTCCACCGTTGTCGTTTTTGCTCTATACCGGTTAAACAAAGCGACGTAGATAAAAATTTCCTATATAAATTTTGTAGCTAAAGGTTTACTTTTTACAGTGGTATACCACATTTAACTAAAATTATTTATTTTCTTGTTAAAAATCGGCACCGAAAAAAAACTGACGGTTAGGCCCCGGTCTCCCCTACTATTATTATATTATTTTTGTTTTTTGTCTGTCTCTCTTTTCGATTTGTATCGAGGTGGATCGAGTAGCTGAGATACAGATAGATGAGAGAGGTTGGTGAAAAGAAGCTGAAGAAGTTTATGTATTATTAGTATTACAATGCGCGAATTATATATTTAGTTTTTAATATTAATAAGTTTTTAATATTATTAATGCAATTTCTTTTGTGCAATAGCTTAGCATTATCAGTAAAGTTTTCAATAGTATTATATATTCATTATTTGTAAAAATTTATCTACATATATGTTATAAAATAAAATGTAAAAATTTTATCAATATATTGACCACATATTATTGTATCATTAAAAAATTGTGTTTATTACTACAAAATATATAATATATTTAATATATAATATATTGTAAAATGTGACATATTTTATAAAAATATATAAATGTATACATTTAATCTAAAAAGTGTTATATTAATTTGTTTAAAGAGTAACTAGAAAAGGAGAGAGATTGTGTATCATGCGTTATCTGTGGTAGTAGTTGGCGAATAAAGAGTAGTGCGATGAAACGATCACAGATGGCGGCAGAGGTACCGTTACCGTTTCATCTGCGATATTACGTATTGATGCGCGCTCGCGACGCAGACCGCGTTGCGCTTCAGTAACTGAACACGTAGCGGCGGAGTGATACAGCGCTTGCGTGATCGGGCCGGTACGTGCGTGCAGCCCGGCGAGCGGGCATTCGTTCTCCATCAGTAGTAGGAGACGGATCTATCGGTTACATTCAGGGGAGTAAAACTCTCATTATTTTTCTCAGAATATTTGACGCCGATAATGACCCCGACATCAGATGGCGATATCAGGATGTTACGTGCTTGCTCACGTGATCACAACATAACCTCTTAGAAATTACTAAAGATGTTGTAATCGACCCAACTGGCCAAATTTATTAATCGAAAAACGCTACGTTTCGACCGAGGATCCGGTCCTTTTCAAGCGTGTATACAAAACTCACAAATGTCGATTAGTCAAGCATAATGCCCTAACTACACCGAATCTAAAAGCTAAACGACAAAAAATTAATTCGCAATTAAGTGAAAATTATATCAATATTATACAAAACCGAAACTTACATATTTGTGCGTCGGGATCTAAGTAATAACAAATTCGTTGAACAGTATATTTCGTGAAATGTTTGTAACATGACATAGCAGAGCGGTGGTAAAATTTAGACTGATGAGCCTGACACTTATAAACAGACTGGTGCCGTAAACAATAAAAGGCAAGAACATAGAGAGGGAAGCAGCGGAGAGGAGAAACCAGCTATATTTCTTTTATGATATGTTCGTAGAGAACGTTAAGATTCTCCGTGTCCTTTTGCAAATTGATGGTGTCGTCAAATTTTTTAATAAAAAACATCTCCGCTATTTCTCTCTTTCTGGTCTGTCCTTCCTTATGTAATATTTCAGGTTTTCCCCAGTCAAAATCATGCCCATAGGATATTCGGTGTTCACTCACTACAGAAAGATTGCTAGCGTGTTTTCTAATATCGCTCTGGTGTTCCCTGAGACGCGTACACAGATGCCTTTTAGTCTGCCCTATATATGTGGCCCTACAATCCCTGCAGTTAATTTTGTACACTATGTCAGTTTGTTTTAGGTCGTTAATTCTGTCTTTGCCCCGTCTTATTAAGCAATCAAGTTTTTTAGGAACCGTGAATAAGGTAGTGATGTGGAGTTCATTTAAAGTACGGCAAATGCTATCACTCAACGTTTTTATATAGGGTAAAGGTATGCAGTTCTTAAAATCAAAAGTTGTGTTATTGTCAGTGGGAGTATTAAGTGTGTTGTTACGTGTTTTGAGAGTGTTTAGACGTTTGGCAATGTGTTTATTAACGATTGGTTTAGGAAAACTGTTGTTGTTCAAAATTTCTTTAATTATTTTAATATTGCCATCGTGGAATTTTTCATTAGAAAGTAAAACAGCGCGATCAACCAAGCTGGTAATAGTGTTCAATTTGTATTTTAAAGGATGGTTAGAATGAAAATTTATGTAACGTCCAGAGAACGTCGGTTTCCGATACCAATTAGTTATTAATAAGTTGCCATTCCTAATTACAGTCGTGTCCAGGAAGTTGAGTGACGCATTCGTTTCAATTTCATAAGTGAACCTAAGTCTAGGATGATATCCGTTGAAAACTTTTAAAATCAAGCCCACACTTGTTTTGGGGACCACCGCAAAAATGTCATCGACATATCTAATGAATATCCGGATGTTAAAATTCAAAAGGCTTAGGCAATGCGTCTCTAAGTCATCCATGACAATATCAGCGACGACCGGCGATAAAGGAGATCCCATAGGGCTGCCGAAGATTTGTTCGTAAATTTCGCCGTTAAAACTAAAACTAGTGGACGATAAAATAAGATCGATTGCGTGTAAAAACTGTGATAAATTGAGGTCAGTCTTGCTAGAAATATAGTTCCACCTTTTTTCAATTCCCTTTAATACTAAATCTTTAGGGATGTTCGTAAATAGTGCCGTGACGTCAAGTGAAATAAGTGTTTCGTCATCATTAATATTCATGTTGTTTATAAACTTCACAAAGGACCAACTATCTTTTATGTGCGATTTCGGTTTCGGGATCGACGTGTGTAAGGTCTTTTGGAGGAGACTAGCCACGTTATATAGGGCAGACTAAAAGGCATCTGTGTACGCGTCTCAGGGAACACCAGAGCAATATTAGAAAACACGCTAGCAATCTTTCTGTAGTGAGTGAACACCGAATATCCTATGGGCATGATTTTGACTGGGGAAAACCTGAAATATTACATAAGGAAGGACAGACCAGAAAGAGAGAAATAGCGGAGATGTTTTTTATTAAAAAATTTGACGACACCATCAATTTGCAAAAGGACACGGAGAATCTTAACGTTCTCTACGAACATATCATAAAAGAAATATAGCTGGTTTCTCCTCTCCGCTGCTTCCCTCTCTATGTTCTTGCCTTTTATTGTTTACGGCACCAGTCTGTTTATAAGTGTCAGGCTCATCAGTCTAAATTTTACCACCGCTCTGCTATGTCATGTTATAAACATTTCACGAAATATACTGTTCAACGAATTTGTTATTACTTAGATCCCGACGCACAAATATGTAAGTTTCGGTTTTGTATAATATTGATATAATTTTCACTTAATTGCGAATTAATTTTTTGTCGTTTAGCTTTTAGATTCGGTGTAGTTAGGGCATTATGCTTGACTAATCGACATTTGTGAGTTTTGTATACACGCTTGAAAAGGACCGGATCCTCGGTCGAAACGTAGCGTTTTTCGATTAATAAATTTGGCCAGTTGGGTCGATTACAACATCTTTAGTAATTTTTAATTATCTACTGGCGACTCAAACTTCTTGTTCTGTTATAACCTCTTAGTATTATCCGTATTCTCCCGTCTCCGTATTGTTCAGTATTACTCGAGTATTAAGTGCGTTGAGTGTTCTTCAGTGTTTTCTGTTCTTGTTTGAGAATAAAATAATACTATTGACATTTTATTCTAAAACAATGCCAACGTGTGCAGTATTAGGTTGCACATCAGGATATATTATCAATCCTGAAAAAGTTTCTTTCTTCCGTGTACCGAATAATCAAATTATGATACAGCGATGGCAAACTGCTATTCGCAGAAAGGATATTGTGCTTTCATCAAAACTGTGTGTCTGTGAGAAGCATTTTTTGAAAGAAGAGATCTTATGGCAACGGGAAATTTGTGATCAAAGTGGAAACGTACTTGGCGTAGTAAGTTGTAATTGTTTAGCAGATTATTTAATTTTTTAAGTTATTATTTATTTATGACTTTTTCCTTTAAGTCTTCGTACAAAATTCCAAGATTGAAAGCTGAAACAGTCCCATCTGTATTTCCATGGACCGAAAACATAGATCACATTGAGTCATCGGCGTCATCGGTATTCACAGAGCCCGTAGAAATACCGGAAATACCTGAATTAATGGAAATAGAAAAAGACTCTAGTTCAAAAGTAATTGAAATGATCAGTTGTTATAGATGTACATATTGTTTCTCGTAGCTCGGTTGTGTACGATTTAATTTAAACGTAATGAATGTTATTCCAATACTGGAGCCACAATTAAATGCAATTATATTGAATATAAATCGTAATTGAACTAAGTTATCTGTCTTTTTATAAAGTGCTTGATAGATTCTTTAAACAGAAGTTTATAAAATTATATTTTGTTTCGCAAAAAACATATATCTGTTGGAAAGACTGCCGAATAATAATGAATATTTTATTTTTTAGAACAATAAAATAAAGAAAACCGAATTGAACATGCAGTATTTGATAAATGCTAACATCGATATGCCATCATCATCTTGGTCCAGAATGTATAACGCTGCCAATAATATATTGTATTTCTTTGAAAGCACATGCTGTAAAATTAAAAACTTGTACAGCGTCATTAATTTGAAAGAAATCATTGTCACTGGCGATATGCGCATAACGGTTAAAGCTCTTAGTCGTTTACTTGATATTGGTACCTTCGGAATGATTGATGAACCTTTCAATGAAGTTTCACAATTACAAGACATATTGGTAAAAATAGATGGTATGAAGATTTGTTCTGGGTATCAAAGAGATGCCAAATTACAAAATGTTAAAAGTAACGTACTATTTGAAGACAATATGGGTATGACGAGACACAATAATTGTACTGTATTGTTATCTGATAATAAGATATGTAGGTATTGTAAAACTGCAAAGAAAATTTTGCAGAAACTCGCAAAACGAGATGAAAAGCACGACAAAAGAATCAGGTTACAAATACCTGTGTCATCAAAAAATCGAAAATACTTAGAAAAGATGCGCAAAAAAAAGAAATTGGCTGACAGAGCTAAACAGCAAGCTTTAAAATCTATTGAAAAATGGAAAACAGACTTAAATAAAATAGAAGCTAACATTCAAAAAATTTCGCAAGTTGAAGATCTATTGGAAAAAAAATAACATTGGAATGAACGAACAAAAAGTAATCAAACAAATATTAGCAGCTTCGAAGAAGAAAAGTCCAAAAGGAAGAAGGTATTCCGAGCATTGGCTATTGCTGTGTTTGCTAATGCACATGCGATCTCCTCGTGGATATCGATTTCTAAGGGAAAATGACATTTTGCCGATTCCTGCTGTTCGTACTATTCGAAGGTAAAAATTTGTATTCAGCATATTATTAAACAATTTTAGCTAAAATCTACATACTAAACAGTACAATGTTTTGCATATATGTATACTTACTATATAAATAACATTTACATTAACAGGTACCTTTCCATAATTGACACAAAGTGCGGTTTCGATGCGAATTTCTTTGAATTATTTAAGATATTCATTGAAAAGAAAGAAGAAGTTAATAAGCACGGAGCTTTATTAATCGACGAGATATCCACTCGAGAAAGTGTTAGTGTAAAAACACAGAACTTGAGCTACACAGGACTTGTAGATTTTGGCGAGAATGGACCGCAGTCCACTAATATTAATGAGAAAGCAAATCACACGCATTGACTAAAATGTTCCAACCTTTTGCTGACAGTTACACAGCCGATTGCAGTGTTTGCGTCAAGTGGTCCAGTAAACGGCGAAATGATATCACAGCTTATCATAAAAGCCATTATATTAGTAGAGAAAGCCGGAGCAAAAGTTCATGCGGTTATAAGTGACGGTGCTTCAACTAACCGTAAGTTTTGGACAACGATGGGAGTGAATCCTAACCGATGTAATTTGATAAATTTCTTTCAACACCCCGTGGCTGAAAATAGAAAAGTATTTGTTTTTTCGGACACGCCTCATTTAATGAAAACTATTCGAAACAGACTTTATAACAACTTAACATTGCAGGTTTGTTATATTTCCTTAGACTTATATATTTCCAGGACATTATTTTTAATAGTTTTGTTTTTTATATTAGATGGACCCTGATCAGTCGCAAATTAAATGGGAATATTTGAAAATCATGCATGCCAATGATAAACTTTTGCCAGGACAGATGCGTATATGTCCAAAATTAACGGAGAATCATTTGAATTTAAGTAATTCCGCCAAAATGAGAGTTCGCCTAGCCGTTCAAGTATTAATATTTAATTATTGTATTTTTTCGTATTTTATTAATATTGATTTAATACATTTTGTGTATTATGTTATAGGTTTTTAGTAAGTCTGTAGCTCATGGTTTACGATTTTATCAAAACCGCGTACCCGAACTTAAAGATTGCGAAGCCACTGCTGACTTCTGCGAGTGGATGAATATGTTTGACGCTTTAAATCGAAGAGAATATTTGAAAGGACTAAAACCTGGTAATCCTGACTTCAAGGTAATTTTTATTCTTATAATGAATGTAATTTTAAACAGATTAACTTGGAGACTTCGAAAATGGACCCTTTTTATAGATCCTTGAAGAATCTTTATCTAAGCTAGATGATTTGGAAAAAAAAGTTGAAGATAAGATTTTAGATAAAAAATTGTTTCTAACCAAGCAAACTGCGGAAGGTTTACGGATAACTTTAAAATCCATGATGGATCTAACCTGCACCCTTGTAAATCATTTTGGTTTTTCGGAACTTCAATCAGGACGTGTTAATCAGGACGCACTTGAGGTTTGATGGGTTTAATACATTTTAGTTAATTGTAGTATTTCCACACAGATATATTTGTGTTCCTATTTTGTAGTAATATATTGTTGCGCCCGTGCTCTGACGCCCGTTACATAGCGGCGAGTTGCGAAGCGTCCCTGACGACCGGCTGTTATTGATTTATCGATTGACCACGATTTGTTGTTGTTTCGTTCTGAGCTCCGTCTCCGAGCGGACGTGACGGCTCGATTCTGTATTTTAATCCGTTTGTGCTAATAAACGAGTCTTTCCTTTTTCTACATTGTGTCGCCTCATTGACCGCGAGTGCCGGTTGCGCGAGTGAGTGAGTGTGTGAGCGGCGAGACGCGAACGCGGACTCGGCGAGCGCAACATTTTTGGGGGCTCGTCCGGGATCGGACGGACGACCGCGGAACGAGAGAGCGACAGTCGAACAGACGGACGGAATGGCCTCATCGGCGCCTTCCTCGAGGAAGCGAACACGAGCGGGGACACCGCAGCCGGATGCCCCGGATGTGACGTCGTTAGCGGCGACTCTGCAGGCCGTCATCGGAGAAGTGCAGCTGCTGCGTGAAGAACAAGCGCGGAGGGAGGCGCAACATACAGAGGAGCTGTGACGTCGGGACGAGAGACAAGCGGAGGAGCTGCGGCGCCGAGACGAGGAGCTACAACGTGTCCGCACATTTCAGCTAAGTCCTTCTATTAATAGAGCGACCGGAGGAATGCGGGATTCGGGGGTTCGTTCTGCGTTTCCTGGGTCGGGTGATGAGCGCGCGGGTCCGTCGGCTTTTAACGTGTTTCCGGGAGTGAGCGGCGCGCGAGTGTGCTCGGCGGCTCGTGCCGCACCTCCGGGAGTGAACGACACGCGCACGGAGCTGGGCTATAAGCTCAAGCCCGACGAATACGATGGGTCGGTTCCGCTGCGAGAGTTTTTCTCTCAATTTGAGATTATCGCGCGTGCGAATCAATGGAGTGACGCGTCGAGAACTATCGCGTTAGCCTCGTGCTTAAGAGGGAAGGCGCGCTCGATTCTGGATTCGGTCGAGAATATCGGGAGCTTGGACTACGCGGAATTAAAATCAAAGCTGGAATTACGCTTTGGGGAGGGACACCTCTCTCAGAATTATTATTCGCTTTTCACAAATCGAAAACAGAAATACGGGGAGGATTTTGCCTCACTCGGTTCCGAGCTGGAGAGACTTGCTCGCCTAGCATACCCCGAGTGCCCTTACGCGGTCCGAGATAAAGTTGCGTGCTCACAATTTATTTCGGCACTTTCGGACGGCTTTGTAAAGAGAACTTTACAATTGGAAGGAATTACCTCCTTAAAGTTAGCGGTAGAAAGGGCAAAAGCTGTAAAGGCCATTCACGGAGAGAATTATGGAGGTTTTGAGAAAAGAAAAGAGAATTTTGGTAAGCGTTTCGAAAAAGGGGAAAAGAAGGACGACGCGCATGATAAAAATGAGGAAAAGCTTGAGGAAAAGAAGGAGGAGAATGGCCGCAAGGGTTTCTCGCGTAATAATCGGTACCGCGCTTCCTCTAATAAGGAATGCTGGCTTTGTGGAAAAGTCGGGCATTTCCGGGCGGAATGTCCCGGTAACACGAAAAAGGGAAACGCGGATTAGTTACTCTCGGCGGGGGGAGAGTGACCTGCGCGAACAAAACCTCGGATGTAGAGATACGTTCCGTTACGGGTTCCGTTAGCAATAATAAGTGTAATTCTTTTAATTTCTGTTACAAGGGGAAATTAGATGGGAAGGATTGTAATTTTAAAATTGACACGGGTTCCGATGTATCCATTTTAAGTAGAAGGTTCCTTGGGGAGACTAAAGAGAAAATTCGGATAGAAAATTGTTTTCTACGATATCCTACCGGGGAGAAGGTCTCTATAGAGTTCAAAGTTGAGGTGGAAGTTCAAATCGGGGAATTTTCGGAAAAGGTTTCGATGTTCGTGGCCGAAATAAGTGACGAATGTTTGTTAGGAGGAGACTTCTTGAAAATCGTGAATTTAGGGGGAATTTTTGATTCGGTTTTTAGAAAAATAGAGCCGAGTGATGGAAAAGTTTTGAATTGCTCTCGGGTAGAGGATTTTTCCGAAAATGTCGCCCCCTTCTTAAGGGAACTATACGAAAAAAATTCTGAGGATCTAGATAAAGAACAGAGAAAAGTTTTCGCTGAATTTTTAAATAAATTTCAGGATGTCTTTTCTGAAAACGTAGTCGCGGGGAATTGTAAAGTTGTTAATCATGAGATTAACTTAGAGGAAGGAACTACTCCAATTAAACAAACTCCCCGACGTATTCCTTTTCGTATGCGAAAGGAAGTCGACGAAATTATTGAGGAAATGAGAGAACAGGGCGTGATCGAGGAGTCATATAGCCCTTGGATTTCTCCGGCTGTCCTTGTAAGGAAGAAAGATGGTTCGATTCGTTTTTGCGTTGATTTTCGGGGAATAAACAAAGTGACTAAAAAGGATTCTTATCCTTTGTCCAGGATAGACGATATCTTAGATCAGTTATCAGGTTACAGTTGGTTTTCTACTCTTGATCTTAAGAGCGGTTACTGGCAAATTAAGATCCGTCCGGAGGATCGCGAAAAGACAGCTTTTTCTATTGGAAAGGGACTTTGGCAATTTACAGTAATGCCCTTTGGATTGTGCAACGCCCCTGCCACATTTCAACGGTTAATGGAAAAGGTCCTACGAAAATTATTATCGAAGATTTGTTTGTTATATTTGGACGACGTAATCGTTTTTGGTAAAAGTTTTGAGGAGATGATTAAGAATTTGGAGGAAGTATTTTCTCAATTACGCTTAGCCAATTTGAAAATTAATCCAAAAAAATGTGTGCTTTTTCAAAAAAAGGTTAGATATTTGGGACATGTAGTTTCGGCAGAAGGCGTTGCTACGGATCCCGAAAAGATTGCTGCCGTGAAAGATTGGGAGATCCCTCATTCTAAGAAGCTGTTGCGCAGTTTTCTTGGTTTTTGTTCATATTACCGAAAATTTGTGAAGGGTTTCTCTTCCATTGCCAAACCCCTTTTTACATTGACTGGGAATCAAGTTAAATTCATTTGGGGAAAAGAATGTCAAGATTCTTTTGAGAATTTGAAACAAGCGTTGACGTCTCCCCCATTACTTTCTTTCCCGAAAGGGGAGGGTGAGTTCGTGCTAGACACGGACGCCTCTAACATCGGTATCGGTGCGGTGTTATCGCAGATTCAGGACGGGCAGGAAAAAGTTATTGCGTATTTCAGCCGTGTGTTAAGCAAGACGGAAAAGAATTATTGTGTCACTCGACGAGAATTACTAGCAATAGTGAGTTCGGTCAAATCTTTCCGACATTATCTTTTAGGACGAAAGTTTATTATCCGTACGGATCATGCTTCCCTTAGATGGCTCATGTCCTTTAAGGATTTAGAAGGACAATTAGCTCGCTGGCTGGAGAAGCTCCAGCAGTTTGACTTCGAAATTGTCTACCGAAAGGGACTTTTGCACGGAAACGCCGATGGTCTATCCAGGCGTCAGTGTGAAGAAAACGGCTGTACATTTTGCAAAAGAATAGAGGAGAGAAATGCTGAGGCGTTGAAAAAGACAGTTGCGCGGATAGTTTTAGAGGGAGAAGCTTTGGAAGATTGGGGAAAGCAGCAGCAGGAGGATCAGAGTATCGCAATAATTTATCGAGGTAAAAAGTTGGGGGAACGTCCGACTCGTTCTGAGATCTCCGCGAGAGACGTTTCAGCGCAGATTTATCTATCCTATTGGGATGCTCTTGTTTTGAAAAATGGTGTTCTCTATAAGAGGTGGGAAGCCCCTAATTTGAAATCCAGGATTTATCAACTTGTGGTGCCACGGAGTCGAATTAAACAAATTCTGGAGGAGGCACATGATTCTTCGTCAGGAGGTCATTTTGGAGTAAACAAGACTCTTGAGAAAATCCGGAAACGATTTTATTGGGCAACCTGTAAACGAGACGTGGAGGACTGGTGTAGGTCTTGTGAGATCTGTGTTGCAAAGAAGGGCCCCTCGGGGAAAGGAAAGTCTCCGTTGCAGATCTTCAATGTAGGAGCTCCTTTCGAAAGGGTCCAGATGGACATACTTGGTCCTCTTCCATTGACTAAGTCTGGAAACAAGTATTTGTTAGTAATTGTAGATTGCTTCACTAAGTGGGTGGAAGCTTTTCCTTTGAAAAATATTAGAGCGAGAATAGTGGCCGAAACTTTTGTTAGTCAGTTTGTTTCTCGACATGGGGTTCCCTCTGAAATCCATACGGATCAGGGGAGAAATTTTGAGTCAAGGCTTTTCGCGGAGGTAGTGGAACTTCTCGGGATCAGAAAGACGAGGACTACCGCCTTGCATCCTCAATCAGATGGCCAAGTCGAAAGACAGCATCAAACAATTATAAATTACTTAGCTAAGTATATCTCCGAAAATCAGAGGGATTGGGATCAGTGGATTCCCTTATTTCTTTTGGCTTATAGATCTTCGAAGCATGAGGTCACCGGAGTGACTCCTGCAGAGATGTGTTGTGCTCGAGATCTTAGGTTACCCTTAGACCTATTACAAGGAAGCCCTCCGGTTCTTCAGGAGGAGGAACCTGGATCGGTAGGCGGGTTCGTTAAGAGATTGAGAGGAAAATTGGAGGGGATTCATTCTGAGGTTAGAGAAAGGATGAAAGTTAAATCTTCAAAAATGAAAACCTGGTACGACCGAGGTACTAGGAAGAATCTTCCTCGCGAAGGACAGAAAGTATGGTTTTATAATCCTCGAAGGAAAAAGGGGAAAGCTCCGAAATTGCAGAGTAACTGGGAGGGTCCTTTCTTAGTTGTGAAAAGATTAAGTGATGTGGTCTTTTGTATCCAAAGGACACCTAAACACAAAAAGAAAATAGTACATGCGGATAGGTTAGCTCTCTATTCGGAAAGAACGGTGGGAAATTCTTAGAGAATCGGAACCCGGAAGGCTGTCTGGGGTTTTCTTTTAAAAAGTTTACGTTTTGTCAATGTTGCTGCGTGTAATGTTACTGTTTTTGTTGAAGGAGAGTCTTCGTTCCTGGGGAATAAGAGGAGATTCCTAAGAGATCTGAAGCGATTCGTCATCCAACCGGGACTTTCTCCTAGGAAGAAGCCGCCTGCCCACGGTTTTTGACCCATGGTTTTCCCGTGGGCCATAGGGCGAATGCCGGGCGGGGACTAGGGGAGCCCTGCGGGGCGCCGGGTCCATGGGAAGTTTCCCCCCCCTTGTCCGAAGAACTCAGGAGCTGCGTCGTGAAGAGGATGGCGACTACGGGAACGGAAGAGGAGTGGCGCGAAGGAAAAGGACGGTTTCTCCTGCAGGAAGTGTTGGGAGTCGCCCGAGAGTAGGCTAGTTGGGGGGAGGCTGGCCAGCTCCCTCCAAGGAAGAAGCTGAAAGGGGACTAACCCGAGGAAGCGGATTGAGATGAAAAGGATGGGGCCCGGTAACCCGTTGCAGCAGCTCGGGGTAGGGCGAGGACCATCCACGTACTCTGGAGTCCGCAGCAGGGAGAGCCGCTGGGACACTGCTCTCCAGGATTGTCGGGACGACAATCTTGAAGAGGGGGAGCAGTGTTGCGCCCGTGCTCTGACGCCCGTTACATAGCGGCGAGTTGCGAAGCGTCCCTGACGACCGGCTGTTATTGATTTATCGATTAACCACGATTTGTTGTTGTTTCGTTCTGAGCTTCCGTCTCCGAGCGGACGTGACGGCTCGATTCTGTATTTTAATCCGTTTGTGCTAATAAACGAGTCTTTCCTTTTTCTACATTGTGTCGCCTCATTGACCGCGAGTGCCGGTTGCGCGAGTGAGTGAGTGTGTGAGCGGCGAGACGCGAACGCGGACTCGGCGAGCGCAACAATATTTATATAAATAAGGTAGAATATAATAATTAAGATAAAATTTAAACGTAATAGTTTTAATCTAGCGTTAATACATTTTGAATGAATTAATTAAAATCATGATTTAAATGTATTTAATTTATAATGATTTTTTCATTCATTACGATACGATAGATACGACCGATGTAAACCTGTCAACCAGAAGGTTACATAATGTTTAAGTTTTCATTTTAGTTTCATTGATTAAAAAATGTATTTTTGCATATTTAAAGGTATTCAATTTTGCATTATGCTCTACTATTTTTAACAAATTTTCGTATGATTGCCCCTTTTTTAAGAGATTTTTTGGCAGTATAAGGCAAGTAGGTGGTTGTAATGATCACCCCGCTACCCCAACGTTTCTGCAGATCTATAAAATATTGTCAACCTTCGGTATTTTAAAACCTCCTTCATCTGGAAACTGCACAGTTATAAAGAATGTTAATAATGAACCACTAATATCTCTTTCGCAACTAAAAGAAATCTACACAAAGCCGGATGACTCAAAACAGTTTTTACTGAAAATTAAAAAAAAGTTGAACAATGCTACACAAAACAAAGCATAGGACTTTGAAAATTATGTCGAGTCTGATTATAGTCTACCAGAAGTGGTAGACTGTGTTATTTACTGCTTTACAGCTAACATGGCACACAAAATGCTTGCATTTGTTAAGGACTGTTCAGTATGTACAAATGCACTATTAAACTCTGAGGGGCATACAGGACATACTAATTATTTTGATGCTATGTTTTTGAATGTGATTAACGTAAATCAAGCCGCTCCTTTTGCTCATCCAAATAGAAAATTTTATTTATTTATTAGATCTTTAGAACATCTTTTCGTCAAGCATTCTAATTCTGCGCATGTTTTTGAGGAAGTTATTAACGAAGCTTTACAATTAAATTTATTTACTTTTCCTTGCAATTTTCACAAAGACGATGTGATTCCTTTAATTATTCAAAATTATATTAAAACATGCATGATGCAAAATTGTAAGAAAATTAATGAAACTCCGAAGAAAATTAGTGCAGAAAAGAAAAAGTCTGCCAAATATTATGTGAACTGAAGTACATTTCTTTTATTCTTTTATTTGTAATTATGTAATTATATAATACATAATTATGTATAATACATATATATTACTTAATATTATTACGTCCCTGAATTTTATCCTTATATCAGATCATCGAGATTGTGTACGTCTCCAGGAGATCGTCTCCGAGCGCATTGCTGGGAGAATTGTTTATAAACGTTATAAAAGTTATAAATAAAGTCGAACATCTTGTAAGAAGTCGTCATTTTGTGAGAGTCTCGCGAAGGCCGTCTTGCTGTGCGGATCACATGCATGTTATCATTATTTTATGAAGTTACCATTATTTTCTTCTTATGTAGTTTAAAGGTTAAATTGTCACAAAAATAATATTATAAAGCTCGGCATAAGTTAGTATAATATTAAAAATATCACATGTTTAGGCATTTTTGCAGAATTATACTGATAAAAAAATTCTAACATAAGTTCGACGAGTGTCAAGTATCTATCAAAATAAACTAAGTTAGTTTTTGATCACGTGGGCAAGCACGTTACTCCCAGCGCCACGGGTCGCTAAGGGGGTCAAACGAAGCTTCATACTGTCACTCCCCTGGTTACATTCCATTGTATTGTCGGTCGAGTTATACGAGTTCTCGATCGTGGCTATTGTCAAGCCATTGTAAAGGTTAATATTCGTGGTTACCGCGACACGTTATTGAAACGAGATTCACGAGAAGACAGACACTCAAGGATTGAGATACAAATACGAAGGACGACCGTAGCCATTGCAACGTCGTCACACGGACAAGGAACGATACGGCCATTTTGGGACGTTCTCAACTGTAATTTCGGCAGTGGTCTCAATGACCATCAATACACGGAATATTGGCAAAAGATAAGGAAGGCCTCAACTAAAAGGTAAATTCCTTCGATCTCTGAACGAAACCATCAATCCTCTACGCTCTTGCTCGATGTAGGATCCATCGATCCTATCATGCTCTTGTTGGAAATATGATCTGCAGATCATATTACGCTCGTGATCTTTGGCTTCAGAGCTCGAGAAAGAACGATGAGAGGAATACTTCCCTTTGTAAAAACGGACGGTACAATTACACTGTAAATCGGACTGAGCTCAGTATAATTCTTTCTCTTTATCTTTTCTTGTGGTTGCAACCCGAGTAAATAGTTAATAATCTTTTCTGTAAATAGCTTAAAGTCACATTGTCGAAATTGATTACTAAAAGAGAAATGTAATTACGATATTCACTTGAATCCTGCGTTACACTTGCGTTTATTGTGGTTCAAAACCGCTATTATTGATACGTCTTGCGTTGATAAGATAAAACTTATCTGCATATTATTCTTACTTGATTGAATTATCTCTTCATCTTTAACTGAGTTTGATTATTACACGCTGTATTACTTATTGGATATTATTCTTTATTGCTTGAATTAATGCGTCAATTAATATATGAAGGTGCGTTACATTTGACTTGTAGAATTACTCAGAATATGCTGTCTTATCGTAATTCTTTACCTATTTTTGAAATTAGTCAATACTCTTTCGAGCATGTAGAATGCTATATTATTCAATCACTTCATCACAAATGATTATTCTCTGATTATCAGCAAATTGACGCATTACTTCATTTATGATTATTTATTGTATTATATTCAATGATGTTGATTCGTATTATATTCTTTATGTGTGTCTAATATGAACGATCCTTTTTTTGAGATAGATTAATTCTGGATTACACTTGACTACGTCAAGATGTTCAAAATATGAGCAAACATGATGTCTATTTTCTTTTGATGATCCTTATTATTTTATACAGGATTATAATATTGATTTCTGCTCAAGAAAGGATTATTCACTAATGATTATTCTCTTTTATTGTGTTTATACAGATTATTATTTTATGTAAAAGCAGTTTATTAATTTGTGAGAAATATGAACATGCTACTAATGTTTGAGACTGAATATGTGATATACACATATATTGAATGTGATGTAAACTTGCTTGGTGCGAAAAGTGAGTACAAAAATACACAATCTCTTTGCCTACACAATTCTAAAGTGATGTGTCGTTCCCTCATTCTATTTTCTTGAGCCCAGGCTCCTGCGCGAGCTTGTACATTAAACATAATTTAAAATGTTTACATAATTTTTTTGTGTGTATATTATGTGTGTATACTTTTATGCGAGAAAATTATTCTATATATTATATATGTTATATACTTATTTTACATTTATTCCTGACTTATCATATATGTATATATATATATATATTTATTTATTTATATATATATAACATACCATTATTATTGTATAATATTTCATATATTAGTATTTATATATCATTATTTTGCTTCATTAACGATTCATCTATTATATATGTAATATTTTTTAATATTTTAATTTCTTTCATTTTTTTACGCGCGCATTATTAACATTGTACATTGTTAACAATAATTCTGCATAATTTTTATTGAAACTAACAGAAACGGTTGTATCTCGCGCCAACTGCGTTAAATTAACCTCAATATGGACTGAACGAGTAGGAAAGAGAGAGATGACGAAGAGAGAAGTGAGACAGAATACTGCTTTATTTCGCGCATGCGCACTCCATTTTGGCCAACACTAACATCAAAGGTGCCGACAGAGAGTTGCGCTACTGTATATACTGTGACCAAACTTGAAACTTGTGTCCGGGGCGAAGTCGTCACCAAGCCATGTCATGGAGGCTTCGGGCGAAAATCAAAGTCAAAGAAGCTGCATTGGTCGGATTCCGGCGAGGACTTGGATAATATGTACTGCGTGTGCTCAGAGATGACAGAATAGAGCTGACGAGAAACGTGCAAGCGTAGGGCACATAAGTGTGTGCGCTTTTCTTGTAATTATTTTTCGCCATCGTGTTTTTAATCGTTTCCATTTTTCTATTAAAAAATAATTAATAAAATGTATCCTATCATTTTTCATGATCGGAATTATGAATTTTTATTTAAAATTCAATTTGAGAATGGAGTGATGACTCCGCCCCGGCAATTTTGACATTTCAATTTTTGCACCTTTGTCGTTTTTGCTCTATACCAGTTGAACAAAGCGATGTAGATCAAAAATGTCCGTATAAATTCTGTAGCCAAGGGTTCACTCTTTACAACGGTATACCACATTTTACTAAAATTATTTGTTTTGTTGTTGAAAATCGACACCGAAATAATAGTGACAACTTTGTCCCAGTCTCCCCTAACATTAACATAATTATTTTTTTTAGACCACGTTTAACTGCAATAATTAAATTATTTGTATTAAACCAATTAATAATTTTAAAAATAAGTAATTTACCTGAGACTAATTATTCATTATTTAAAAAAATAATATTTATGGTAATTGTATACACGGAGGGGGTCACCTTGGATGACCTTGATATTTTAGTATGTTGTCAAGGTCACCCTCCTGAGTAAGCTTCAGAAGGTTTTAGTCCGCGCTCGTTGTTTATTCAAAAGTTATTAACAAAAAAATTTGAGAAATGTAGCAGTTATTTTGAGTATTAAAAGGCATAAATGACTAATATATATGTCGAAATAGTACTTTATTATTATTATTTTTATTATTAGTAAATAATAATTATTAATTTTTAAATAAGTAGTAATTTATACATGGATTCTTGAATTTTTTTGCAAAAGAAACGGATGCGCAAATTCTACTCTTACAGAAAAGTTGCAAGTTGATTGGTTATTACATGGCTTTTAGTCAATCAACTTGCAACTTTTCTATAAGAGCAGAATTTCTGCAAACGTTTCTCTTGCGAATAAATTCAAAAATCCAACCCCAAGTGAGCGCGCGCTGCGCCGCGCCTTAAAAATCTTATTAAGAACATATATAAGGTATGTACCCAGTAAACATTTTGGTTGTGGGATGTTGACAAAAGGGAAACAAATGCCAGCAAAACGATAATGTCAAAGCCAGGGCCTACTGTATCCGCAATTGCTCTCCACATGAACGAAATCTTAAGTAGGGGAGACCGGGGCTAAACCGCCAGCGGGGTTGAACCGCCAAATCAAATATCTCGAAACCTGTATATTGTGCGAACTCGCTATTAACATTGTAAACGCTGCTTATGGTACCCATGTGACCAACAGAGTTTCGGCAGGTTACCTGCCGTGTTATGATTTTTACGAGGGCAAACGTGTTTTCGGAAGGTGAAAATGAAATTTTCTGCGCGTGGAAATATTGTAATATCTGCAATAATATTTGCTCTCCAAATCTCGCGGTACGTGATTATAAAGAGTAATGCATGCTGAACACGAATCCAGTGTAGTTTTTTCATTATCGTTGATGTCTAATATTTCGTGGGCGATCAAACCTGAAACTTATGTTTGGGGCTTATCCGCCAGTAAGCACCCGGGGTTGGTCCGCCAGTCTCGTCACTGTGGCGCGCCGGGCGCACGACTTCAGCTCACGGCGATTTCAGGTTAGGTTTCCCTCGAGCGTGATTCTGTCTTCCCTTGCACGTGCGTCAGTTTGTGTAGGAGGGAAATGGTACGCACGTATCGTCGCAAAACGGGTGTTTTTGGGTGTTTTGGCCGACCGAAAAGATGGCGGACCGTTGTTTTCGAGATCGCTTACGCTCACGGCACGTCGGCGAGGTACGGCGAGGCACGGCACGGCTCTGAGATTCCGCGATTTCCGCGCGAGAGTTGACATGCCGCGCGCGCTGTAGATCGTCCCGACTCCCGGCCGCGGTAAATCGTCGTTGTTGGTCGTTGTGTCAGTGACAGTCGCGCGTGCGACCGCATCGTCCAGCGTTCGCCGCATCGTCTCGGCGTCATTGTCGCCGCCGTTGTAGTGGTGGTGGTGTCGGTGGTGGTCATCGTCGTCGTCGTCGTCGTCGTCGTCGTGGTGGTCGTGGCCGTTGTCGTCGTGGTGGTCGTGGCCGTCGTCGTCGTGGTGGTCGTGGCCGTCGTCGTCGTGGTGGTCATGGCCGTCGTCGTCGTCGTCGTCGGCGCGTCGAGGAATCGGCGCGAGGACGCCGTCGAGTCGGTAAAATGGTCGCGCTCCACCGCGAGCTTTTCTAACCCCCCTGTCGCTATTTATCGCTCCCCCGCGAGAAACGCGGCTTGGTTAGGTTGCTCGAGGGTCCGCGCTGATCCTATGGCACCGGAACGCCGTCACGCGTATTCCCCGTGGTTGCCCGCGTTGACAATGTGACGTGCCGTTGGGGAGTTTACGATTTGGTTAACCTCTGTATTCACGTGCCTAAATTGTTTTATGGAATAGGTAAAACAATTATTTTTTAATGTTTTGCATAAAAATTTTTAATAAATTTTTATATTTTTTTCTTAAAAAACAATTATTAAAATGTATCCTATTATTTTTCAGGATTACATGTACGTATATGTATTGAAAATGCAGTGTGGCGAATAAACCCCGGGGGGTGGCGGTTCAACCCCGGCATTTTTGAGATTTCAATTTTTGCACCGTTGTCGTTTTTGCTCTATACCGGTTAAACAAAGCGACGTAGATAAAAATTTCCTTAATAAATTTTGTAGCTAAAGGTTCACTCTTTACAGTGGTATACCACATTTAACTTCAATTATTTATTTTGTTGTTAAAAATCGGCTCCGAAAAAAAACTGGCGGTTTAGCCCCGGTCTCCCCTACATATTCCGCAGTCAAATTGACGACAACACCAGAGCAAATCTGACAACAGTTTTACGACGTCAGATTGACACAACAAATTGAGGACAGATCTGTTTATTGCAAAGCGGCAGCCGATTGGCACCAAACGTAGACCAAATCTGTCACCAGACATGCCAACAAAATGGCGCCAAACTCAGACCACATCTGTTTTCAAAAGTGACGCCAGATCGGCAATAAACGGAAATCAAATCTGTCGCTAGCAGCGACAACAGATTGACGACAGATTTGGTATTCTTAAAGTTCGTATTCGCACATTCGGTATTCCATACCTGCAGAGAATTGGTTACACCTATTACAAATATATAAGTTTTAGCTGGTTTTCACGCTAAGATAACATAGCTATAGCATATGTTATTTATCTTAGCGTGTAAACCAGCTAAAACTTATATATTTGTAATAGGTGTAACCACACAATTCTCTGCAGGTATAGAATCCCGACTGTGAATACGGACTTTAGGAATACCAGATCTGTTGTCAATCTCTACCTAACTTAAAGTGAAAAGGAATGTGATTAGAATTATTATATATATTATATATTTATACACTTACATACAGTTTGATTTATATTTAATAACATTATACATATATATTTTATAGTATTACATTTAATTACAATATTATATTTTATTACATTATTAGAAAAAAGTATCTTACAATGTATTGTAAAAACGGTACAAATTATGTATTAATTAATACTAATGTAAGGCTTCCGCTCGCTCGATCGCCAAGATTATTACAAATTATATATTTTAAAATAAAATAAAATATTATTATATTTTATTTTATTTTAATATTTTAAATCGAAAAATCGAAGTATCTATTGTGAAGTATTAATAAAGAAGAAAAAATATTAACTAATATAATATTTTATTAGACATGTATCTGTTATGAGATGTAATAGATACGACTAATAAATATTGTTTTAAACATTTATGAAAAAATACGCATTACGCTTTACAGAAGCATCGAAAAAAAAACGAAGTTACTGATTACTTTCCGGGCGAACAGACATACGGAGATGACAATCCTAATTACAATGTTTCATTATGCATTATAGCAACTACAATATATTGCGGTGTGTACGAAGCATTATCTGCCGTACTATCATCACTATTACTACTCTCATCTGTGGTATCCCAATACGGCATTCTGTAACCTTTTGCGCTGACTTCATGCAGATTAATATGTGATACCTCATCTGCTAACGCCGCACACGAGTATACCTGAACATCTGATGATAATATACCAATATCATAAAAATTAGTAACTTGTACAAACTTTTTGACGCCTAAACAATAAGAATTTCCGTCCTTGAAAATATCGCAAACAATACAAATAGACCCATTATTTAAGATGCAACAATTATCGCGGATATGTGTACTAAGCAATATGTGATTAAATGTAATTTTGCGATACCGAGTACAATTGCTATCATCAATGTACGGCATAAATACACGAACAGATGTTTCTACATTACGAGCTTTGCTACTTCCGTGCGCTTGTCTTTCTTTTATTCTATTAAACATTTGTTGGAGAGGTTGATTACCTTTTCTGCAATATCTCCGAAAAATTAACATATTGCTTTCAAATGGAAAAGCAGAAAATGAATCTAAATTGCCAAAACGTCTAACGTTATCTGTGAGATGAAGCAGACCATGCATGTTATACGAATTAAATGGAGTGTCATAAACATGTTCAGCTTGAAGAACAAATTTCTGAAGGGCACACTCTGCAAAACGTAAGTATTGCCTTGATGGACACTTAGAAGATAAGATTCTTATAGCTGTATGTAAAAATAGGAAATGTTTATAGACTGTTTTATCTAATAAATCATGGAATAGAGCTGGACTAGTATACAGTAACATTTGTCGCAGTTCTGTAGCTTTATATTTTGAAAACATTTCGAGAGATCTGGGTCGCCTTGCAAAATCTGAAGGACAATATTTTTGTAAACTTTCTATTCGTGTATATATAATGGTAATAGATGTGCTGGATAGTTTTGTGTCACGAGAATATTATTCTTTTACCCACGCAAGTAATATCTCTTTCATTACACCTATGAACACAAGGTGCATACATTCAAATAGAACCTGTGATACCATTCCCATCGGTAATTGTGAGAGCGGACTTGTACCTTCTTTGTGATGAATCTCATCTAAGCACATGTGGTATTCTTCATCCGTTCGAAGAGGATGGTTTATACCATTAAAAACGTTATAATTACTATGAAAATGTGTACCTGTTTTT
Source organism: Temnothorax nylanderi (assembly GCF_030848795.1). Lineage (NCBI taxonomy): Eukaryota > Metazoa > Arthropoda > Insecta > Hymenoptera > Formicidae > Temnothorax > Temnothorax nylanderi. The sequence goes on along the minus strand of NW_027249317.1, from coordinate 214,299 downwards.
TTACATTTGGAACATGGACGTTCAGCCATATGGTTACGATGATTTAATATAAAAGCGCGAGCTGGCGCATCTGCTATAAAACATCTAAGTCTTAGTAGCACTTTCTTGTCATTAAATTGTATTCCTCCATTTGAAAAAATTCTTTGGACATCTTGTACAAATTTGTTAAAGAAAACGTTAGAATTATATGGTTTTGCAGGACCTTTGTAAATACCCACAACTATTAGTGGTGCATCTTGTACATTGGCAATTCGACACTGAATTGGCCAAATATGAATGATACTTTGTTTATCTAAATTACATCCATCAGTACTAAAATCTAAAACTACCTCGTCAACTGACGTACATGATGCATTACAGAGGCTTTCAATAATTCCAAATTCCAAATCAAAATGAAGATATTCTCCCGGTGGCACAGAGGATATAGCAAGACAATTACGCGGTGTTTGGAGTAGCGTCCTAACATCCTTAGGTAATAAGAAAAAGCAAGAATGTGTTCTTAGAAGAGATAGTATGCTATTTCCCTAAACATGTGTAAGATTATTATCTATGAAGCAAGTTGCCAATTTCTCACGAAAAGATGCTTCGTGTACGGTATCTGTACATAAGGAGGCAAGAGCATTTTCATCACTTAATTCAGGTTCATTACTTTTATTATTGCTAATAGGACTAACATGAAACATATCTGAAGGAGACAAACTATCAATTCTTTGTGTATTTACTATATTTGTACTGCAAGTTTTATCGTTCAAAATACTATTGAAAGTAATAGTTTCTTCAGATGCAGTGGAGGGGCCAGGTAAATGCATATCACTCGTAGTACGAATATTTTCATTGGTCAATGTTAATAAATGAACATTGTTTCTGTATTCTACTCTAATTCTCCTTTTTTGTCTTTCAGATAATGTGTGAAGCGTCTTTCGACAAATTGAGGTCTTTAGATATTGTTTTTTCATATTTATATATAATGGAACTTGCAAGAGATTGCAGGTAGAAATTTCTTGCGTCTCCAAAATATGAAATTTCTGTTGTAAATACAAAGAAGAAAAGGGTTAGAGAGCTTCATAAAGCTTTATATAAAGCCAAAAACACGATCAAATCGATATACCATAAAACCACTGATGATGAAAGCGAGCGATCAGACGTAGAGAATAAGAAACTAGTAAGAGAATGAACCATAAATACAATAGATAATATTTTGAAGTGCACTACGATATACGTGAAACGTACAAAATACCAAAACCAATTGAAAAAACTAAATAAATAATTGTAAGCAATATCAGAACAGTATCAGTGACACATGGTGTCACTTTTTTCAGCGCACAAAAATGTTACATAACTGTAGTCACAAAAAACTTATTAAAAAATAGACTGCAATCATACTTGCAATAACGCAAAAAATCGCATACCACTAAACATTAAAAAATTAAGTATAGTTTAAGTCAGAGTTACCCCTCAGATTTAAGCGAGTGTCTGTATTTTTATATAAGTAGGAGACAGATAAGTTATAAACCATTTCAATTAATGTTTAGGGCAGAGTCTTAACTAACTCTCCACAACCGCACTGAGTTTTTACGCAGAGGCAACTACACAAGTTTTATAGCTTTTCAAAAGATGGTAAAACGAGGAGTCGTAATGCGGACCGCGTGAGCACACGAGTTTAAAAATATAATTTATAAGAAATAACATAAAAACCGCATTAGTAAATCTATACATTACAATCCATTTGCATGGAAACACCAAAATATTGTCTCACTAAATCGTGGAGAAATTGCGAGTACCTTGCCCGCGGCTGCAGCGAATTTCCAGGCGTTGCGGTTTACATACGTGATTATACGTATTTACAATACGTGAGTAATCGGGGACCAAGAATCGTGTCACCGATTCAAAGTAACGTCGGGCTTCACTCAAACAAAGCAGTCTGTAACACATAAAGAAGAAAAATGTATTAGATATAAGACAACGGACATAAAAAACAGAGCACATAACGTTTAATGCATGTAAAGTGATCGGGCAAACTTACCTTGCCTGCGGCTGCAGCGAGTTTCCAAGCGATGCGGTTCACAAACATGATTCTACGTGTTTACAATACGTGGGGAATCGAGGAACATGAATCGTGTCACCGATTTAAAGTGACGTCGGACTTCACTCAAACAAAGCAGTCTGTAACACATAAAGAAGAAAAATGTATTAGATATAAGACAACGGACATAAAAAACAGAGCACATAACGTTTAATGCATGTAAAGTGATCGGGCAAACTTACCTTGCCTGCGGCTGCAGCGAGTTTCCAAGCGATGCGGTTCACAAACATGATTCTACGTATTTACAATACGTGGGGAATCGGGGAACATGAATCGTGTCACCGATTTAAAGTGATGTCGGACTTCACTCAAACAGAAGTTCCGTTCGTAGAGCAAAAATCTGTGAAGCGAAAAAGGCAACATAATATACTAAATAAGAATAAAGTACCAAAAGTAAAATAAAACTAAAATCCTTACCAAGGACGCAGAACTGTGTGTACGGCCACGTACGACCACGCGACCAGGTACGACGCAATGGAACACAATATAAAACACCGAGCGGCACGCACAAAATACCATCCGTATCGTCACGAGCCGGATGCGTGACTCCTTGTCCCCGAAGTAAACAAGCATAACAAGCAGTGGCGTTGTACGAACTGTAATAGAACAGAAATACATTTTATTTACCTGGTTTTACGTATAACAGCGTCGCAATGACCAAACTCTACTATAATGACACTTTTTCGTATTTTTACAAGACGTTGAAAGACGAACGCGATAAAATACGCATATATATTACACGAATTTTCATATCGTAGGAACACGAAATACAAACTAACCTGAGCACAACGCTTCTTGAACGTGAATAATCGCACTGGTTCAGCTCATGAGAAATAACGGCACTTCCTCTTTCTTGGAAGAAAGGACAAGAAAAACCTTCTTCTCAGCCTGAAGACACGCACGTTCAAATGATATCTGCAACTGTTCTTCACAGGACAATTCCCGCTTCAGCACGCTGGTTTCACTGCGCGCTTTATGACGTCGTGATTGGACGTACAAATCGAGACTGCCATAGCGACATGCGCACCAGCCATTCCGGCCGGCGTGGCGCGTCGTGCGTCTATCGAGCCGACTGTTGCATTCTTGCGTGACAAATGCTGACACTTTCGTAACAGCAAAGTTGCTTGATATTTGTCGTGAATCTGTCGTCAATGCATTCAACAGACCTGCTCGCTTATCCGAGCCATCTGTCGTCAACATACATTGTTATATTTTTGCGAGATGTTTGCTGACACTATTTGTAATAGCAAAACTGCTTAGCATTTGCCATCAATTTGCCGTCAATATGTTCGGTATCTGCTTGCTGTTAACTGCTATTCTGTCATATATTTTGCCGACAAAGGTTGTTGCATATTGACGGAAGTGTGCTAACAGAATTGACAATACCAAATTATGTTTCCCATTTGCGACCTTTCGGCAAACATAATTTGTTGCCAACGTTTGCGATTACAGATTGTGTTAGCTGGGTATGTATGTATGCAGTTTATTTGTTTCGCCTCAGGGTTTACAAAGGCGTTTTTCTTCGGGGAACGTTCCCAAACCCCTTACAATATTATACAACAATCCTATACCCGTCCTGGTAATAACCGACCTTTTACATGCTAGTACCCCCCTCCCTCTCGAGACCCGCCCCCGCTCTCCTCCTCAACCCTCCCCTCCCTGCCCTTTTCTCCCTCATCTCTTACGCCACTCCCGTCTATGCCTCTCCTTTCTTCTCCGGCTCCATCCTTCTCTCCTCCAAACCGCTCCCTCCTCCTGCCTTCCGCACTCCACTCCTCCACTCTCCACCTCTTCGCCTCCCTTCTCCATCTGCTCCATTGTCAGCCCCGCTTCTGTGAACACATCCTGGTTAACCTCCTCTCTCTCCCCTTCCCTCCTTCTTCCCTACCATTCCTCTTCGCCCCATCGAATCTCCCTACCCCTTATTTCTCCTCCCATTTCTCTTCATCCTCATCCCAAACAATTTCCCTTTCCTTTTCCAAATTCTTCTATTATCTACCCAAACTCTCCTACCCCGTTCTCTTTCCTCTCTCGCCTTCTCTAGTATCCTCCACCTCGCCCTTCTCTCCTCCATCGTCAGATCTTCGTCGACCCCTATCCCTCACCTCTGCCTGAACTCCCAATATCTCTCCAATAGATCCGCTCTCTCCTTCTCATCTTCCATCTCCACAATCACCACCTCCTTCCCCCTTTTCCCTCGCCTTTCCCATACGCTTCTTATCCTCAGCATCCTATCCATCACCTTCTCCATCACCCTTTCCATGAAACCCCTCCTTTCTTTCGCATCTCTCCCGTCCAGCCCCCTCCAAATCACATTCCTCCTCCTTCTCTCTTATTTCTCCCTCTCCTCTTCCATTCTTTTCATTTTCTCTTTCAGCCTCCTTGTCTTCTCACTCTCGCCCCCCTCCCTTCTCTCTACCTTCTTCTGCCACCCTTCCTCCTTCCTCCTACGCTCTACCTCTTCTGCCTCTTTCCCTCCCGGCTTCGCTTGTCTCCATCCTTCTTCCATCCCAGTAGAACTCTTCTCTTCAGTCCCCCCTTCCGCTCTCTTCCCTCCCCTTTGGCTGACTTTTCTCTCACCCCCCTCCTTCTCCACCTTTCCTCCCTACTAACCTCCATCCTTCCTTCTCAACCTCCTCCATCTCCCTCCATCTTTCTTCCTCACCCGAACCATCCCCCCTCTCACCCCTGCCACCTCTACTCTTCTTCTTGCCTCCTCCTTCAACCATCTCAGTAGATGATAATCTCCCCTCTCTGCCAACTCTGCCAACTTGACTACTCCCCTCTCCTTCCTCCCCTTCCTTCACCCTCCCCCTCACCACCTTCTCATCCTTTTCCTTTCCTCCTCCTTTCCAGCACCGTTCCCTCCACCCTTCCTCCCCTCCGGGTGTCACCTCCGCCATACTTCCCTCCGTCTCTCCTTTCTCCCTTTTTCCTTCCTCTCCTCTCACTCCCTCTCCTATCCTTCGTCTTCCTCTCTCTTCTGCTGCAGCCCCCTCCGCCTTTTCACATCTCTTTCTCTCGTCCTCTCCCCTCTTCACCTCCTTCCACGACTTCTCCCCACTGCTCCTTCTTTCCTCCGTCCTGCTTCCTGACTCGCTCCTTTCTCCGACACTCCGCTCTCTCTCCTCGACACTCTCCTCTTCTTCCGAACCTTCTTCCCTTCTCTCTAGCACCCTCCTAATCTTCCCTAATTCATCTCCTATTCTGTTCAGCACCCTCATCAAATCCTCCAACCCCTCCATCTCCACGCTCTCTCCTCTGCTGCCTTCTCTCCACCTTCTCTCTCACCCTTACCTCCCTTTGCACCACCCTCCTGCCCTTCTTCTCAACTCTCGTCGCCTCCTCTTCTACCTTCCTTTCTCCTTCCTTTCTCAGGCAGCGTCGCCCGGTGTCCAAGCACGCCTTTCTCCTCTTCTCTCCCCTCTAATTCTATAAAAGAATTTCCTTCATCTCACATGCTCGACTTTCCTCTCCCGCCTCTGTCACCTCAGCCTTACACGCTCCCCTCTTCCTTCTCCTTCCTCTCTCCTACTTACATTCGTACTATCCTCCACTTCTCTATTCTCGTTCCGTGTTCGTAATCTCTCCAGCCAATACGTACTTACACCTCACGCTTACGTACTCTAATGGCACGTGTCCTGCCTCGATCGCCATGCCGTACTCATGTCTCTCTACCGTGTCGCACCATCGATCCTCCTATCGATCCCGCCGCCTCGGATTTCCCTTCTTATCGACTCGCTCAAGCTTTCTCTGCGATATCCGTGGTTGACACCTCTTCGTCGGTACCTCGCCTCTCCTCCTTATCGACTCATCCGTGTAGCCGGGCCCCTTGCTTCCTCCTGGCCCTTCGAGCCCGCTCACGGCCGCCCCGGCGCCTCCACGCCGACACTTCCGCCAGCCTCGCCTTCTTCCCCTCTCCCTTCTCTCCTGGTCATCTTCCTCCTCTTCCGCCTCTCCCTTGCTCCTTATCTACCAGCACCCGGCCTCTCCGTCTCCTCTCTCCCCCCCCGTCACACCCGATCACATCCTCTGCCGCACCGCTCCTCCACCTCCCCACACCTGCTGCATGTGCATCCCCGCGTTCTCCTCCTTTCCTTTCACCTCCGTCCTCGCCCGTCCTGAGCCCTGCTCCTCTCTCTGCATCCTCTCTCCAAAGTCCACCTACCTCTACCAAAGTCAACATAACCTCTCTCTCAGGCCTCCTCATCTCCAACAGATTCCTGCCGTCCCGCTTTACTTTCCACCTCGCCTCCACTTACTCCACCTCCTTTCAGCTTCCTTCACGCCTGCCTTTCTTCCTCCACCTTCCCTCTCCTCCATAACACCTTTTTCGACACTCTTTTCCTCCCTTTATCCGATCCACCTGTTCCCCCGCCGAGGGCTACGGGGGACCTCCCCATATAAGGTCTTATTTGAATTTAATTAAATTTAAATTAAGATTCAGAACTTATTAATTTCATATATAATTTCAATTAGATTAAAATTAAATTGAATATATTTATTAATTAAATCCTTATTAAGCCAAATTAAATACGAATATTTTGATGATGAAATGATACTATAAAAAGTACGTATATCTCTACTCTCTACTATTATATAAAGGGGAAAAGTTTGTACTGTTGTTCGGGGTAATCTTAGAAACTATTGGACCGATTTTGAAAGTATTGTATATGAAGTAGGGGTAGAATTTCCCGGGGAGTGCTATAGGGTGTATAGTTTTTCGTTACCGATCTTCTGGAAACCGGTTTTTCTAATTTCTTCAATTTTTCAGAAATAATCAATTTTCGGAAATAATTGACGGAATCTCAAAGAATTATATATGAAACAGGGGTAGAATTTTCCGGGGAGTGATATGAAGTGTATAATTTTTCGTTACCGATCTTTTTTGGAACCGGTATCCGAAATTTTTCCAATTTTTCGGGAAATAATTGACCGAATCTTAAAGAATTGTATATAAAACAGGGGTAGAATTTCCTAATAAAGGGGTTACCGATTTCTGTATAAAAAAAATCTACGTAATTGTTCTGATTTCTGCAAATTTTGAGATATCGAGCTAATTTTTTTTTTATAGATAGAATATTATTATATTAAATTTGGCGAGAATCGGTGAAAGGGTTGCCGATTTTTGCTTAAAAAGTGTGTAAGTTATACATGTCATATTTGTCATCTTATATAGAGTATCATTAAAGGAAGGTTGTTTCGAATTTGGCGAGGATCGGTGGAGGGGTTACCGATTTCTGCTTTAAAAATGTATAAGTTATACATGTAATTTTATAGAGTATCATTAAAGGAAGGTTGGTATTGAATTTGGCGATGATCGGTAAAAGGGTTCTTTCTTTATAAAAATCAAAATGACATACCTATAATATGTGAAACCAGCAGCTTATAAATGACAAGAGAGTGAATTGATAGCAGATCAGCTTAGTAATTTCACAAACAGTTTTTATGGAAAATCAATACATTAAACTTCGTACTGATTGTATTGATTTTCTTAGTACATGAGAAACGTCATTTGTCGGCGACACGTTTTATATGGATGCTTTGCATTTCGAGACATTTCGTGTTTTCGTAAGACAATTTAGAAATTATTATGAATATTTGTCGGCTATGCAAACAGTATAGAAAGAAATAAAGTGAATAATAAGTTCAAGTATTTCTATTCGAACTGAGTAAAGTGTTGTGGTAAAGCTCTTTCGACATGTGATGTTCCTGAGAAGGCGAAATTGTGACAAGCAGATTGGTGAATTTTGAATCTTTTTAGTTGAAAAATTATAGCAGCCACTCATTTTGGTATTAGAATTTTTGTCTACAAAAGATCTCAGGAACCTGTCATTAATAGGAGATACGGTAAGTCAGGGATATAATAATGTATCCGTGATCTGCTGAAGTCTTCAGTATTCTTGGAACCGTTGTTCATAAAGGTAGATAAGCAAAATTAATATATTTCAGTCTCCTTCTTAGATTATTATTTCGTACAATTTAAATTATTAATTTTTATAATTACTTGAAATTATTCTTTAAAATTCGAAATGCATAAATGTCTACAAAAGATCTCAGAAATCTGCCATTAATAGATGATACGGTAAGTCAGGGATACAATAATGTATCCGTGATCTGTTAAAGTTTTCAGTATTCTTGGAACCGTTGTTCATAAAGGTAGATAAGCAAAATTAAAATTTCAGTCTCTCTCTCTTAGATTATTATTTCGTATAATTTAAATTATTAATTTTTATAATTAATAATTATAATTAATATTTATAATTAATAATTATAAAAATTAATAAAGTAATAATTACTAAAATAGTTATAATTACTTGAAATCATTCTTTAAAATTTGAAATGCCTAAAAAAAATCACAGCTGTCTAGAAAAAATTCCGATGCCAGACGTATACATTTAAATAGGCTTAATGAAACAGAAGAAGCACGAGAAGCTCGGTTGTCTCAAAAGAGATTAGTATATTCTTCTCGACAAGCTGTGGAAAATTTTGATGAGAGAGAAAAACGTTTACAACAGTTAAGTATACGTATATCTACAAAAAGAAAACGTGAGTCGAGTGAAGAAAGGGTGCAGCGACTTAATGAACAACGTGAACGTGCCGCTAAGTACAGAAAACGAAATTGCATTAATTTAAGCAAATCAAGATCCGCGTTTTTATATGATCCGAACATTGATTATGCAAAAGAAACGGATATACAAATAGGTAAAATGGATAAAGTATGTGCAAACTACCATGCGAAAAAATGGCTTGAAGAACGAAACGGTCTTTGTTGTGACGGTGGGAAGATAATGCTTCCAGAAATTTCAGAACCACCTCAACCGATTAAAAACCTTTTATTAGAGTTACACCCATTATCAAAAGACTTTTTAAATAACATTAGACAATATAACATGGTATTCCAGATGACGTCTTTTGGCGCAAAACAAGTATGTGAGAGTAATTTCATGCCCACTTTCAAGATTCAAGGGCAGGTGTATCATTTAATTGGTAGTTTATTACCGGCTCAAAACAACAAACCGCAATATCTACAAATATATTTTATTTCAGAAGCTGATCAACTTTCAATGAGATGAATAGTTTAAATCCGTCTGGTCTTCCACCACACCGTCTGATTTTGAAGATTGGTATACCAATCATCTTATTGCGCAATTTAATTCCACCGAAATTATGCAATGGTACGCGACTTCAAATTAAAGAATTGCGTAACAACATCATTGAAGCCACTATACTTACCGGCCCCGCAGAAGGGGAGTTAGCGTATATTCCGCGTATTCCAATGATTCCAAATGACTTACCATTTTTCTTCAAACGTTTACAATTTCCAGTTAAAGTTTCTTTTGCGTTAACGATTAATAAATCACAAGGACAAACTTTCAAATTTGTGGGCATAGATTTAAGAAAAGAGTGTTTCTCACACGGACAACTTTATGTTGGTTTATCTAGAATAGGAAACGCTAAAAATCAATATATTTTGATACCAAAGGGAAATAAAACAAAAAATATAGTATATTCAGAAGTCCTATAAGTCAGAACTCGGCAACAAATGCACTTTTGGCAAATTTTCTCTCACAGATTGGTTCGGCAAAGGACCAAACAATATTCATTCCTGATGAGACTATTATAAAAAATGTAACTTAAAAAATTCTCTCCAAAAAACGTTATATAGAAAAATAGTGGAATAGGCCTACTAGGGACACCACGTTTAAAAAAACGCGCCTAACACTATACCTCCGAGGTGGTGTGGAAAATAGTGTATTATCTCTGAGATGTATAAAATTTAAAACTTTATAAAATGTACGACACGAAAATGATTGATCTTAAGAAAAAAAGTATAGAACGTTTTTTGTATAGAATTTTATAAGTTACAAATTTTAACGCAGATTTATATACTAGACGAAGTATATAAATATATATAAAAACAATAATATATCTAACTAGCTGGTTACCCGAGCTTCGCCCGGGAGTCGTTTTTCTTGAAACGACTTCATTTGTGTTTCAATATCCTTATTGTGGACAAACATAAGGAGTGTGTCGGGTGGTTGATTTTGTCGGGATTTTTGATGTATGTTGCGCTCCTGACCTACGCTATAGACAATCGTCGCCAGATGGTAGCGGCCCGAAAACAGCGATTGTCTTTTGTCTCGTCGCGAGTCGCGCCTCGCGTACCAGTTCAGTTTACGTTCGGCTTCGCATGCGTGCAAGCACGAGTCATTTTTGCTAGTTATCGAGGAGACGCCAACCAAGGTCGACGATAGCAGCGACGGCAGTGAGTCGCAGGAAACCTGCAGCAAGCCTGCGGACAAACGCAGTTCACGACCAGTGGGAGCGCACGAGCGCGTTCAAACTCGACAAATGACACAAGATTTAGTTGCAAGTCGGACAAGAAGCAAGCTTTCGTTGTGCGCAATGATCGCATCGGCTCAGACAATGATGGTCGAGAAGATACCTGAGACAGTCGACGAGGCAAAGAAGTCGCCTAATGCGGAGCAGTGGAAGATGGCAATGGCCGAAGAGATCGTGTCACTCAAGAAGAATAAAACATGGGAGCTGGTCGAGCTTTCGAGAGATCGACGTGCGATCAAGAACAAATGGGTTTTCCGAATGAAAACGAAGCCGGATGGGAGCGCTGACAGATTCAAGGCGCGCTTAGTCGTAAAGGGCTGCTCGCAGAAACCGGGCATCGACTATGAGGAAACATTCGCGCCTGTCGCACAATTCGAGTCAATTCGGGTTCTGTTCTCGGTGTCAGCGGTGAAGAATTTTGTCATCCGTCAGTTCGACGTCAAGACGGCTTTCCTTTATGGCGACCTAGACGAAGTTATTTACATGACGCAGCCAGAGGACTTTGATGACGGAAGTGGTCGCGTGTGTCTTCTATGTAAGAGTCTGTATGGCCTGAAGCAAGCGCCGAGGCAGTGGCATGAGAAGCTCGACGACAAGCTAAAATCTTTCGGTTTGACACCAACGGACTACGACCCTTGTGTGTACACCAACGAAGATGGTTCGCTGCTGCTCGCTCTGTACGTAGATGATGGCCTGGCGGCCGGTCAGTCCGAGGATGACGTGATGGAATTGCTCGCAAAATTAAAAAGCGAGTTCGAGATAACGGATAGTGAGGCGAAGTGTTATCTAGGATTGGAGATTGAGCGCGATCTAAAATTGAAAACAATCCGCATTCATCAGTCAGCATACGCGCGCAGCGTGTTACGGAAGTTCGGATTGGACGAGTCAAATCCAATCTCGACACCATTGGACATTCACACCGTCTTGCAGCGAAATGAAGATGAAGATGGAAATTTGCTCGAACCGGCAGATGTACCATACCGTGAGATAATTGGCTCTCTTATGTACTTGGCTGTTGGAACGCGCCCCGATATCGCCTTTGCCGTGAGCAACCTCTCACAGTTCCTGTCGAACCCATCGGAGGCGCACTGGAAAGCAGCAAAGCGCGTGCTTCGCTATCTGCGAGAAACGGTTGAACTCGGAATTGAGTTCGCCGGCGGAGGTTCAAATGCGAATCAGCTGATAGCATACTCAGATGCTGATTTGGAAACATGTGTCGACACGCGCAAATCAATTAGCGGTGTCGTGTTGATCCTGAATGGTGGACCTGTGATCTGGATGGCGCGGAAGCAGAGTATTGTGGCTACGTCGACTGCAGAGGCTGAGTACGTGGCTGCTCATGATGCAACGAAGGAGATCGTTTGGATACGCGGATTACTCGAGACGACCGGTGTTAAGCAAGAGTCACCGACGACGCTCTTCTGTGATAATTCGGCGGCTGAAAGACTGATTACGAACCGCGTGTTTCATCGTCGAACGAAACATATAGAAATTAAGTTCCATTATGTTCGGCACGCGTTCGAGAACGGTCAGATCGACATTCGTCACGTCGCGAGCAAAGACCAACTCGCGGACATCTTCACAAAGGCGGACATCTTCACGAAGGCGGACATCTTCACGAAGGCTGCCTCGTGAGCGGTTTGTCGCTAATCGGAATGCACTCAGAATAGAGTAGAGGTCACTCGCGAGTGGGAGTGTCGGGATTTTTGATGTATGTTGCGCTCCTGACCTACGCTATAGACAATCGTTGCCAGATGGTAGCGGCCCGAAAACAGCGGTTGTCTTTTGTCTCGTCGCGAGTCGCGAGTCGCGAGTCGCGAGTCGCGAGTCGCGCCTCGCGTACCAGTTCAGTTTACGTTCGGCTTCGCATGCGTGCAAGCACGAGTCATTTTTGCTAGATTCAATTAACCACGTATTTCACTTGCCACGTTACGAATTCTGCCACAGATTTAAAGACGGTAGTTTAACTTTTCTGCATGAATAACACATTTTGGGTGCTTAAGTTTTAAACTTTTTTACTTGACAATGATCACATATTGCATCCATTTTCCCAATTATTACACTCGGATGAAATTGATATTCGTAATTTGAATCATAACTAAATGCCTCTAATTTCAAATCGGACCGCATAAATGTTTTCGTGGATTAAACATGTCGTAACCGGTCTTTTTCTACTCGAGTTTCACACTATTGAGTCATTTCCGCTTTTCCGATATTTCACTTACCGATCAGCGACATCATCCCTTGGTTTACCCAGGCGTTTTTTCGGGAATTTTGAGATTGCTCGCTCGCGATGTACACAGAACCTCGATTTTTCAATTAAAAAACCAAGGAATAAAATCGGTAATCGGTAAGTGAAATATCGAGGTTCTGTGAACATCGCGAGCGAGCAATCTCAAAATTCCCGAAAAAACGCCTGGGTAAACCAAGGGATGATGTCGCTGATCGGTATGACATTGCCCGGGCAATGCCGACACTGCACACCATGCCCGTAACATATACATATGTTCGAGATTTTTAATCGACATTTATATTGGCATTTCTTCTTATATTCTTAATTAATTTTATATATGGGGCATTCCATGCCAAATCGACCTGGGTTTGACCCTTGACCTCTCGGATTTGGTCGGCGATTTTTTATGTTATTGTTCCAACTCTAAAATGCACTCAGAATTTTTTTTAGATTTTCTTTATAAAGTTAATTTAATTATAATTTTTTAAACCGACATATTGATGGCCACAATTAAAAAATCTGAAAAAATTCTCAAAAATCCTGTGTCAGATATCAAAATTTTTAAGCCTTGATCCAAAGGGGCAAAAATTTTGATATCTGACACAGGATTTTTGAGAATTTTTTCAGATTTTTTAATTGTGGCCATCAATATGTCGGTTTAAAAAATTATAATTAAATTAACTTTATAAAGAAAATCTAAAAAAAATTCTGAGTGCATTTTAGAGTTGGAACAATAACATAAAAAATCGCCGATCAAATCCGAGAGGTCAAGGGTCAAACCCAGATCGATTTGGCATGGAATGCCCCATATAGAACAAATATGAGCCATAATAATGCAGTTATTTAGTATTAATTTAAATTAAATAAAATTCAAATAAAGATTTTATTAAGGTCCATATTAAGTTCATATTTAACTGTTTTTCGCGGGATCTTGTATGGTAACGTAACGTAACGTAACATAATGTAGGTCAACGCACATATAACGCCGTAACCGATACGTTTCTTGTGCGTTGACCCACGTTACGTTACGTTACGTTACCACATGAGAGGCTCTAATTGTAAGTATTTTACACAAGTTGCAGCAGCGGACACGCAAATCCGTAACAAAGTGAAGGAACATAGAATAAATATTGTGCTTATTAAGCTTACATTATTCACATTTATGAATTTACAATTATTTACTTGCTACTAGATTAATATAGACTATACAATCAACATACTGTAATAACAAGAAATATAATCTTCATAAGGACAATTGATCATATCATATCATAAATAACTACAGTCATTATATAAAATTGAATGAGATTTAAGATGATGGCGCATTCACTGTTTCAGTTGTAGAGCTCTGCGTGTCTGCGGGAAGCTTCTCTTGCAATTCTAACCATGGTAATCGTTTTTGCAGTTCCAACCTGTTGCAGAATAAGAACACAATATTAAAACCATTGATCTATTATTCTATTAGTACAGCTATTGTAAATTCAAAACAAGAAATTAAATGTATATATACGAATGTTTTAAATACATATATTCGTATCAAAATATATTGTATTCATCTAATATAAAAGAAGGGTTCAAAGCCACAACAGGGTGTTCCTATCGTTCTTTTTTGTTAAAATTATAATTTACATTACGTTTTGGTCTGTTATTAATACATATTTAGTGTGATAAAAACCGATAAATAAAAAGATATTAAAAAATCGCAATACACGTATTGATCGCATTAAGTATTTATCGTAATATATCCAGACAGCCAAGTCTGTCGAAAGCAGATCTTGCAAAGTATCTGCTACAAAGTTTGTCGACAGAAAGACTACAGATTTGACGCTGATTCTGATATATTACATGATGTCGGCAGAATGCCAACAGAAGTATAACAGAATCTGCTATCATAATCAGACAGCAGATTGAGCAGTGACAGACGAGCAGATCGTGCTGGAACCATTCAGGTTCTGCGCTATTTCTGCTGCCAATCTGCTTACATTGCCTGTCAGTAGGCTCTGTCTGCGTGATTTCTGCTGCCAATCTGATTATGTTAGCAGACTCAGATGACAGAACATAAGCTGAATGCGGACGCAGTTGATATCAGTCTGCTGATATGTCCGATCAAATCTGTTATCAATCTGCCGACAGACTGCTATCATATATTTCGAATTAACCGCAAATCTGTTCTCTTAGTATGGAAAAGTCAAATAATGAATTGTAATTACCCGGGAAAAAAAATTATATATAATTATATATAATTATATATGATTATATGTGATTATATATATGAAATTTAGTACTTTATATAAAATTATATATGGATCCATCTATCATTATACATATATGGGCACATATAATAATGAAAGAAAGCGAATAATAATAATAATTTTTACATTTGCAATTTTGCAAAATTGAATGCGTCTATAAAATGCAATCGAATTTTTTAAAATAATTTTTTCGGTTTTTTTTTACAACAATTGATTATTTCCATTATTCTACGTACAAAAGTATGAAGGTAAAGTCATCGAAAAGTGGATACTTTATGAGACAGTTCATATTTTATATTAAAAATATTATAACAAAATTTTAAATATCTCAGGAAATTCTTAACGAAAGAGAGCTTTATCATAGTGTTTTGAAAACGTATCGACGAGCTCTACAACTTTTATTTCAAAGAAAAAATCAAGTTCCATTAAAAAAATTAATCTCCCTTAAAATTTCTTGAAAATGACGACATGTATGACACAACTCACATTGGAATCATATATCCCCTTTCAAACCAAACAACTTTTGTCTGAATCATTTCTTTCTAGAATCACAAATAAAAAAATTTTTTGGGGTGATTGATTAAAATGGGACACCCTGTATAAGAAGCATTTATCCACGTAGATTATATATGATTATATGTAACCATATACAGGGTGTCCTATTTTAACTTGGACAGCAAAATATCTCAAAAACTAAGCTCCACATACAAAAATGTTTCAGACAAAAGTTGTATGGTTTCAAGGGGGACATAAGATGGTACCATTGGTTTGACCTTGAACAGTTTGTTGAAGGTCACGTGAAGGTGACTTTCAATTTCTTAAATGGAACGTACCTTTTCTCATTACATATTCTTGTAGATTATCTCGAGAGCTTTCCAAAACACTATAATTAAGTGTACTTCTACCAAGTACTTTTCGAGTTATGAGGCCCCAAAGTAGTACTTTGCAGTATATTGGCACAAAGTGCAAAATATCTTGTATGTTGTATTGTTATGGGGTCAAGTTGATCCTTACGTATCATTCAGGTTGATTTGACTGACAAAAGCAAGATCGAGGTCTAGCCAAAGCAAGATTGAGGTTGATCCGGCTAACAAAAGCAAGATCAAGGTTGATCCGGCTAGCAAAAGCAAGATCGAGGTCTAGCCAAAGCAAGATTGAGGTTGATCCGGCTAGCAAAAGCAAGATCGAGGTTGATCCGGCTAGCAAAAGCAAGATCGAGGTCTAGCCAAAGCAAGATTGAGGTTGATCCGGCTAGCAAAAGCAAGATCGAGGTTGATCCGGCTAGCAAAAGCAAGATCGAGGTCTAGCCAAAGCAAGATTGAGGTTGATCCGGCTAGCAAAAGCAAGATCGAGGTTGATCCGGCTAGCAAAAGCAAGATCGAGGTTGATCCGGCTAGCAAAAGCAAGATCGAGGTTGATCCGGCTAGCAAAAGCAAGATCGAGGTTGATCCGGCTAGCAAAAGCAAGATCGAGGTTGATCCGGCTAGCAAAAGCAAGATCGAGGTCTAGCCAAAGCAAGATTGAGGTTGATCCGGCTAGCAAAAGCAAGATCGAGGTTGATCCGGCTAGTACTACTTTGGGGCCTCATAACTCGAAAAGTACTTGGTAGAAGTACACTTAATTATAGTGTTTTGGAAAGCTCTCGAGATAATCTACAAGAATATGTAATGAGAAAAGGTACGTTCCATTTAAGAAATTGAAAGTCACCTTCACGTGACCTTCAACAAACTGTTCAAGGTCAAACCAATGGTACCATCTTATGTCCCCCTTGAAACCATACAACTTTTGTCTGAAACATTTTTGTATGTGGAGCTTAGTTTTTGAGATATTTTGCTGTCCAAGTTAAAATGGGACACCCTGTATAAACACAACACATGTATATTATTAGATATATTGTGACGCGTATTCCCTTGATCTCGCCGTTCGAGGGTGCACGCCGCAAATTAATCGGTAATCCCTGTTACGCTATCCCAATGGTAGATTGACCATATAGGTCCTCAATACTCGGTATGGGCGCCAGGTGCGAATACTCGCAACAAATACTTCAGGGGTAAATCCTTTAATATTTCTTATCGCTGTCTGTCTTCTGGGAGGAAGAGAAAGAGCGCAGCGCAATTAACACACAATACAATAGTAACAACGGTATAGAGGACTTCCGGTTCGGGGAGCGGAGCGGGCGGTTGGCCCGGAGTTAAGAGGGCCGAGTTAAGAGGTGATTTTTGGTAGAGAAAAGGTCGGGGGGATGGAGTAATGTGGTGGAGGTGGCGGAGGAGGTACGGAGGAGGCCGAGGAAGTGGAGGAGGCTCCGAGGAGGGTGCGGATGGAGAATGGAGACGGAATCTCTCAGAGGCGTATTTGGAGGTTAGGATGTGGAGAAGGTAGAAGAAGGGTCAAGGACGTGAGAGGTGAGAGAACGGCGGAAGGCGCGCATTGTCGTGGGTCACGGGCTATCTCGAATCGAGATGGTGACTCAGACGAGCGCGGTGGGTTTGGCGGCCGGAAGGCGGCGCGGCTGAAGTGACGAGCTATGGATGACCGAGACGGCGCTGGGTGCCGAACGCCGAGTGGATTGGCACCAATGCGGGACGTCGAGGCTTGGTGTTGCGGAACGCGTGAGACTACGCGTGGCGCGGAGGAAAGCCGACGGACGGAAGGATTGAAAGGCGGTTGCCGGTTGGAGATTAAGGAGGGTGCAAGGGGGGGTGGAGTGAGGGAGAAATGATGGAGGAAAGGGGAGAAAAGAGCAACCCGAACCGAAAGGAAGGAAGTGGCGGAACGGCTGGCCGGAGGCGAGAAAGGAAGGCTGCCGGATAGACGCGGAAGGGAGCACGAGAGAGGGGACGGGGAAAAGATGAAGGAGGAAGGAGGGGCAGGATTCGGCGGTGGAAGAACGACGGACGGGGAGGTGATCGAGGGGAAAAGGACCGGGGGTAAGAGTCAGAGCTTGAAGAATTGATAAGGGTGGACAGGGCGAGGGGGGGATAAGACGGAGAATAGGAGGGTAGCTGCAGGAGTTACATGCGGCATGAGCTGAGGCCCGAGGTAGCGGTGTGCAGCGAGGAACGACAGGACAGTATTGGGGAGAGCGACGGAGGACCGAGACGGCGCCGAGTGTCAGATGCCGTAGGGGGTGGCACTGCGGCGAGACGTCGAGGCGACGGATAAAGAGGAAAGGGGTAATAGTGGAGAAAGCTGCTTGTTTGGGTCGAATAAGAGGGTACAGAGGAGGGAGGAGATGAAGGTGGTGCGAGAAATTAGAAAGAGGGGTTTTAAAGGTATTTATGGGCGGAGATGGAGGCGAAAATGGTAATAGTAGACGGATTAAAGAGAAGGTGGTCAGGGAAGGGAGTATGAAGAGGGTTAGGGCAGAGGGCTGAAAGGAGAGGATTGATGAATCTTTATGTGCAGAAGTGGAGCAGGGCAGAGAGATGACAGGTGGCGGACTGGAGCTGGACAGGAAGTGAAGGAGACAATTTTGGGAGGTGGCGGAGGAGGAGCAGAGTCCAGCGGGAGTTCAGAGAGCCTGCCGCTCGAGGAGAGAACAGTTTAAAAGAGGGAGGGAAGAAGGAAACTGGGGGTATTGTGCGGGGAAAGGAGGGAGGTGAATCAGTTTGTAGAGGGTCGCTATGGACAGTCCGGGAGTAGGGTATTTTGTTAGATGATAAAGAATGTATGTGGGATGAGGAGAGGGAGATATAAGTGAAGGAATAGGATAGGTGAGGAAAAGGGGGAAGGAAAGGGACCGAGGAGGGGTGGGAGGGAAAAAGAATGTAAAGGGCCGCAATGGTCAGGTCGGGCTAAGGATGATAATTGTGTAAAGGGTTGGGTACATCCCTTTAAAAACGCCAATGGAAATATGTATGAGGATAAGAGAGGTGTTGGTTTTGTAAAGGTTTGGGAAAAACGCCTTTCAAACCCTGCGGGGACAAGAAATAAACCATTACATACATATTGGGTATGGGAATAAGTTTTAATCGTTTTCCATAGATGGCATTAATAGTATCGCTTGCATACTTTTCTAACCTTTCGATAGATGGATTAACAGCTGTGTATGTCAGCTGTGTAACGCAGTATAAGACTTCTGTTTGAAGTGTAAACAACAAGTATCATATCGCATCGAAAATGTCGGAATTTGTTCCAAAAAAGCAGCATTTACGGGAAGTTCTTCTCCACTACTATTTTTTGAAGAAAAGTGCTGCGGAAACGTGCCGTTTGCTTGTGGATGTTTACGGCGACCATGCTCCATCGGAGCCAACTTGCAGATATTGGTTCCAACGCTTCAAAAGTGGTAATTTCGATGTCAACGACAAAGAACGCGAAGGTGCCCCAAAAAAGTTCCAAAATGAGGAACTTGAGGAATTGCTTGATATTGATGAATGTCAGACACTTGAAGAATTATCTGAAGCATTGGGTGTTGATCGGTCCACCGTTGGAAAACGCCTACATGCGCTAGGAATGGTTCACAGGGTAGGAAATTGGGTACCACACGAGTTGAAGGAAAGGGACATTGAAAGGCGTTTGGTCATGTGCGAAATGTTGCTTCAACGACAACAAAAAAAGGGTTTTTTGCATCGGATCATCACTGGCGATGAAAAATGGATTCATTATGACAATCCTAAACGCAATATTCACGGGTCAAAGGTAATGCTCTGTATCTGGTGGGACATGCGGGGTGTAGTCTACTATGAGCTACTGAAACCGTCCGAAACTATCAATTCCCAACGTTACCGACTTCAACTAATGCGTTTGAAACAAGCTATTCAAACAAAACGGCCGGAATGGCACGATAGACACGAGAAGCTAATTCTGCAGCACGACAACGCTAGGCCACATGTTGGTCAACCCGTCCGAACATACTTAGAAGGGGTGAAATGGGAGGTCCTACCCCACCCGCCGTATTCACCGGACATTGCCCCTTCAGACTATCATTTGTTCCGGTCGATGCAGTCGGCACTTACTGGAGTGCGCTTCACTTCAAATGACAGCATACAAAAATGGGTCGATGACTGGATCGCATCGAAAGAAATAGAATTCTTCGCTCGAGGAATCCGTTTATTGCCTGAAAGATGGGCGAAGGTCGTCGCTTCAGATAGAAACTATTTTGAATAAAATCATTTAATATCATCATATTCAAACTATGCTTTTTTCTACATAAAAAACGATTAAAACTTATTCCCATACCCAATACATACATAGTAACAACGGTATATTTCAAATGGATTAGTAGTATGGTATAACAAGTAACAGTCGTCTCTTGAATAACAGATAATATCGTAGTGAATACTGCTAAAGATCCTTAATTACCCTGGTGGAAAAATTTTACTGAAATTTCGCGGAAATTTTGCTGAAAGTAATATTTCAGCAAAATTGTTGAAAAGACGCTGAAATTTTACTGCAATTCCTCTGAAAGTGATTTTTTCAGCAAAAGTACTGAAAGGTCGCTGAAATTTGCCATACCGCCATAGACTGGGTGTGATATAGATTTTCCATACGAAAGCCAAGTTGGCGTAGTAGTGACTTTTACGTCAACTAGACCTACATTCTCTCATGTTTTAAGAGGGAACAGATAACTGTACAGAGTTTAAGGTCTGGTTTAAAAAAGAGGGATTGTAGGTCTGAAGGTCCAGGGAAGGTAGGGCTGGAATTTTTGTTCGAAGATTTTCAATTTCGAAGATTCGAATTTTCGAAGATTCGAAGCTTCGTAGAAAATCTTCGAAGATTGAAGATTTGAAGATTTGAAGTTTTGAAGTTTCGAAGTTTCGAATTTTTGAATTTTCGAAGTTTCGAAGTTTTAAAGTTTTATAGTTTGGGAGTATCGAAGCTTCGTAACAAACAAATGAAAGTAATAAAAGCAAAGCTTTGAAGCTTTGACATTCTGATTAGGTCATTCACTGCCGTGCCTTACAAATAAAGTTAGAATAACACACAAAAACTCCACACAATGGAAGGAAGAACGCGCGTGACTGCGCGCGACTAGCTCTCGCTAAATTCCGATTTGTCAGATATGCTAGCCTTATAGGTCCCGAGCGCAGAAAAATAACGCGAGACTACTGTATTTTAGACGAATTATTTATATTGCGGTTGTGTACAGTGTACAACTTCAAGACGGAAAATTCTAAACCACTGCATAAATTACCTTTTCAAGATAGACGTAAAAAAAAGGATTTCGTAAGTAAATAAAATGTATTTATATACATTTATTATATGTATTTATATGTATATATATATATATATATATATTAGTAATAGGAACTTTCGGTTCCGGTACGTAGATAGTGACAGGCGTGCAGGTGATAGAGGGAGAGAAGTGGCGATAATAAGATATAGAGAGAGTTGGAGAAGACGAGATCACCGGAGCAGGGAGGAGTGGAGGCGCGAGAAGGTGGAGGTGATAGAGCTGAGAGGAGGAGGAGACGGGAAAAAGGAGAAAAGGTAGGTAAAGTGACGGGAGTGAGGTGACCGTTACGGCATAGACAATAAGAGAAAATATAGAGGGACGACAGAACGGAAGGCAGTGGCGCGCGAGCGAGCATAGGCTAATCCGGTTATAGAAGGGACAACTATGGTAAGTGCTCGCGGACATAGGATAGATAACGAGTAAGAGGGACAAGTAAAGGTAAAAACGGCGGATGGAGATAGGGAGGGAATTAGGAATAGAAAGTGATCAGCAGGGAGGTAAAGGAAAGAGGAAAGAAGGAGAGGGTGAGAAGAAAGCAAGAGGCAGGCCAACAAAAGCGGAGGAGCTTGCCAAACAGAGAGGGAGAACGAATAGCATAGGATCGGTAAGGGAGTTTTTACAGAAAAGGAAAAAAGAAGGGGTAGACGAGGTAGCGGATAGAGCGGAGAAAGAGATTTTGGAGAAATTCAATGAAACAAGGAGGGTCAACAGATCACCGCCAACTAAGATTAAAAAAGAGGAAGAGAATAAAGGAAATATGGCGGCAGAGGAGATGTTAAAGGAAATATTAAGAAAAATGGAGGAGCAAGAGAAGGAAAGGAAAGAGGATATAGAGGCAAGAAAAAAAGATAAAGAAGAAATAAAAAACGAAATTAAGGGATTAAGGGAGGAATTGAAGAGGAGCGAGGAAATATGGAAGAAGCAGAAGAACGCGTTAGAAGAAAGGGTAAAAAAGATGGAGGACAAGATAGAGAAAATAGGGGTGAGGGATACAGAGGAGAATGAAGGGGGGGAATGGCTGAGGAAAATGAAGGAGATAGAAAGAAATATGGAGATGGCAGAGAGAAGAAGGAGGAAGAACAATATAATCGTGAAGGAGGAGAAGGTAGGAAACGACGGGGAAAGGAAGGAGAGATTCGAAAAATTAATGGAAGAATTGAACAAGACAGAAGGGATTACTGAAGAAATACAAGAGCTAGGATACGGAGACAATAAATTAAGGTTGTTGAGATGCAAAAGCTGGGAATCCAAGAGAGACATTATGAAGAAAAAGAAGGAGCTAGGAAGGAAGTACAAAAGTTTTCTGGATGACGACCTCACCAAAGAGGAAAGGCGGATACAAACAGAGATAAGAAAGATAGCAAGGGAGAAGAGAGAGAAAGGAAAAAGAGTCACAATTGCTTACCATAAGATATGGGAAGACAACATAGAATGGAGATGGAACGAGAGTAAAGGAAGGTTAAAGGAGAGGAAGGAATTTCGTAGGGCTTAACGAAAAGAAAAAGGACAAAGAAATGGAAAGCACGAGAAACATGAGAAGGAGGGAGGAGACACAGGAGGGGAGACGGGAAGGGGGAAAGAGAACAGAAGAAAGTCTATGCCATACATATAAGCTCAGGGAGGAAGGAGGAAGTACGAGGGAGGAGGGAGAGCAGGCCACAGGAGGAATCGAAAGTGAGGAGGAGGAGGGAGATGAAGAGGAAAGGGTGAGAGAGATCAGGGAGGGGGAGGAGACTTGGAAGATGGTCTTCTGGAACGTAGCTGGCATAACAAATAAAGACAAGGACTTTTGGGAAGGGTTAAGGGAGTGGGATGTAATTGTTATGATGGAGACATGGTTAGATGGTAAAGGATGGGAGAGGGTAAAAGAAAAGTTACCAAGAGAATTTAGCTGGAGAGTACAGATAGCGAACAAGAGGAATAAGAAAGGTAGAGCGTGCGGAGGCATGTTAATAGGAATAAGAAGTGGGTTAGAAGAGATAAAGGAGGGAAGAAGGATGGAAAAAGAAGAAGGAAAATTAGAGGTTAAGATAAGAGTAGGAAAAGAAACCTGGAGAATAATAGGAATATATGTAAACAAAGATATAAATAAGAAGCTAGAAGGCTTGAAGGAGTGCATGGAGAAGGGCGATATGGGAATAAAGACTATAATAGATGGCGACTTTAACGCGAGAACGGGAGAGGAGGGAGGATGGGAGGAGGAAACCGAGGGAAGAGGGAAAGAAAGAGGGAGAAAATCGAAAGACAAGAAGGTGAATAAGGACGGCAGGACACTTCTAGAATTTATCGAGGAAAGAGGATGGACGATCTTAAACGGAGGTATGAAAGGAGATGAGGAAGGAGAATACACATACACAGGAGGAAAAGGTGAAACGGTCATAGACTACATTTTAGGAGATGAGGACATTAGAGAAAAAGTGGAAAGATTAGAAGTAGGGGAAAAGGTAGACTCAGACCATCACCCTTTAATAATATGGATAAGAGGTAGCGAGAAGGGAAAACAGAGAAGGAAAGAGGTGGAAAAGATAAGAAGAAGAGGAATATAGAACGAGGAAGGAAGAACGCGATTCAGTGAGAGGCTAGGGAAGATAGGAGGAAATAGGGAGTTGCAGGATGAGATAGAGGAAGGAACGTCGAAGATAAGAAGAGTATTAGAGGAGAACGAAAAAGAGAAGGGAAGGGGACCGAACGAAAACAAACGAGGATGGTGGAACATAGAATGCAAGGAGAGAAAGAGGGTAGTCAGGAGAGAATTAAGAAAATGGAGAAAAGGATCTGGAGAGGCGGAAAGATACAGAGGAGGTAGGAGGGAGTACAGAGAATTATGCAAGAGAAAGAAGGAAGAGGAAAAGGATAGGATGACAAGAGAAATAGGAGAAGCGAAAACGGAAGGAAAGGTATGGGAGTTGATAGGCAGAGTAAGAAAAAGAAGAAAGAGGGTAAACGAGGAGATAAAGATGGAGGAATGGAAGGAGTATTTCATGGAACTAATGGGTGGGATGGAGAACAGGGTTGTGAAAGGAGAAGGAGGAGGGAACAGACATGAAGAGGAAGAGATAGAACTGGAAGAGGTAAGAAACGTAATAAGGAAACTGAAAACAGGGAAGGCAATAGGCTCGGACGGAATCCCGAACGAGGTATGGAAATTTGGAAGAGGAGATTTAGTGAGATGGATATGGGAAATATGTAAACGAGTGTGGAGGGGGGAAGGCTGGCCTGAACATTGGAAAGAAGGTGAGATAGTTCCAATAGTGAAGAAAGGAGAAGGACCGCACGGCGGTTCTAGCAGAAAGGATAAGGAAAGAAGTAGAAACGAAGAAATTGATTCCAGACAACCAAGCAGGATTTAGAAAAGGAATGGGGACAATGGATCAAATATTCGCGCTGAACTACCTGATAAACAGACAGCTGGGAAATGAGAAAGGGAAGATGACAGTTCTATTTGTAGACTTGAAGGCGGCGTTTGACTCGGTAGATAAGGAAGTCTTAATCAAGGCAATGAAAGAGAGAGGAATGAGGCAAGGACTGATAGACAGGGTAGAGGAAGTATTAAGAGAAACCAAAAGCAGCGTGAGAAGGGGAGAAGAAAGAGGAGACGCATTCTGGACGGCGAAGGGTTTAAGACAAGGATGCCCGTTAAGCCCGATACTGTTTAACTTGTTGATTGCAGACATAGAGGAGTTTATGAAGAAAGGTGGATGGGGAGGTGTAAGATTAAGAGGAGAGAGGATATACACTCTAATGTATGCGGATGACATAGCAGTGCTAGCGGAAGAGGAACAAGACATGAGATCTATGATAAGCAGGCTAGAGGGGTATTTGGACATGAAGGGTCTAACGCTGAGCATAGAGAAGACAAAGATAATGAGATTCAGAAAGGGAGGAGGAAGGAAGAAGAAATATGATTGGAGATGGAAGGGAAAGAAGTTGGAGGAGGTTAAAGAGTTCAAATACCTGGGGTATACATTGAAGGAGAACGGAGGACAGGAGGCGCACATTAAAGAAAGAAGAAGGAAGGCGGCAAGAGTAATGAGAGAGGTGTGGGGGATAAGAAAGAGGATGTGGAAAAAAGATTGGAAAAGAAGGATCTGGTTTTACGATACCCTGATATGGACGGTGATGGGATACGGGGCAGAAATATGGGGATGGAAGGAAAGGAGGGAGGTAGAAGGGGTTCACGAGAGATATCTCAGATGGATCTTTGGATTAAACTGGAGGACACCAGGATACATGGTTAGAGACAAGGTGAAAAGGGAGAAAATGAGAGCCAGAGCAAGCAGGAGAGCATGGAGGTTGGAAAGGAAACTGGAAGAAGTTAAAGGAGGAGAAATAGCGAGGAAATGTTTGGAAGAAATGAAAGAGAGGTGGAAGAAGGAAAGGATAATAGGCAAATCGGAGCAGGAGAGAAAAGACTACTTGGAAGGGATCGGGGTAGAAGTGGGAGGGGAAGAGGAGTTGGAAGAGGAAGCATTGGAAAATAGGGAAAGATTGAAGCAAAAACAGGAAAGGATAGAAAAGATCATTGAGTCGAAATACAATAGGTGGTATAAGTTTATAAGGAAGGAAGGGATTCCGGATTATCTAAAGAAGGGATGGGAGGAAACAAGATGGATTAGAATGGCAAGGTTTAGACTGGGCAACGAAATTAGGGAAGGATTATACTGGGGAGAGGAGGATGACAGAAAGTGCAGGATGTGTGAGAGGGAGGAGGAGACTTGGGAGCATATATGGGAGGTATGTACTAGATGGGAGAAATGGGATGGAGAGAGCTGGCAAGACGTGGTAGGGAAGATATTGGGCGAAAATGGAGAGGGGGAAGAATGGATGAAGGCGATAGAGGAGATGAGACAGGGCGTGGAAAGGAGAAAGGAAAAGGAGGGTCATTGGTAGAGATAATAAACAAGCGTTTAATTACAGATAAGGTCGGCGAGAAGGAGACTACGTGACAAAAAAAAGAATGGAATGCAGAGCGAAGGTAATAGTGGAGAGAGAGACACTGGAGAAACTGATAAAGGAACAGACAAGTGGGATGATAAGAGGGCTGAAAGAAGAAATAAAAGATCAGAGAGAGATTGAGAACCTGAGAAGAAAAGTACGAAGGCTGGAACAAGGCACAGGGAAAAGGAAGAGAAACGATAGCGAAGAGAGTACTGGCAGGCTAGAGGAAAGGACATGGTGGTCCGACGAAGAGGAGAGGAATGATGACGAGAGAAGGAAGAAGAACGTGATAGTAAGGGTAGAGAAGAACAGATGGACAGGAAAGAGAACAAACCGGGAGAAGGTGAAGCAACTGTTCTCAGAGGGCCTGAAGATAAGGATTGAAGTGAAGGAAGTATGCGTGATAGGATTGAGAGGAGATTGGCTGACGATGCTGGTGAGATTGGGATGCGAGGAGGATAAATGGAGGGTGTTGGATGCGAGGAGGAGGGTAGGGAGCAAGCTGAAAGTTAAGATGGACGAGGACAAATCGATAGAGAGGAGACTCAGAGAAGGAGAGGAGAAGAGAAAGAAAAGGGAAGGGAGGGAGGAGGATGGAGGGAGACCAAGAAGATCGGCGGAGGAGGAGATATCAAGTAGACTAGAAGAGAGCCTGCTAATGGAGTCAGACGAGGAGAGAGGGAAAACAAAGGCCGATTAAGGAGGAAGGAAGGCCAGTAGGCAACAGAGGAGATTAGGGGAGCAGACGGCCGGACTGGAGGAAGAGGACCCGGGAATCGTCGAGCAGACAAGAGCCAAATAGGCAGAGATTTTTGTTTCCTTTCGATTTGAGGTTATGATTTTCATTGTGATTTTTTATTTGATTTTTGATTTGTAAAGGTTTGGGTACGTTCCTGAAAAACGCCAATGGTGGAAGGATGTACAGGGTTGGGTACGTCCCTACAAAACGCCCTTTCAAACCTCGTGTGGGTAATAAAGTACCTTTTGAATTGAATTGAAAATATATATTAGTAATACATTTCACCAAATTCAAAGCCCTTAAGCTCCTAAAATTAAAAGTGTTATTGCAAAATTAAATTAACGTGTATTCCATAAATATAGCCAAAGAATGTAATATTTTTCATCTAAAATTTGGCAAAGGTACAGTAGCTTATGCACAGATTAGCGTGGAAATTTGCACAATAATTTATAATTTTATACAATAGTTTGTTAATAGATAATGTGTAAAGAGTAAAATTTTTCCGCGTTCTCAAGGTCGAGCGAGCGAGCACGTGAGTCGAAGACACGCGTTTTTTAATACATCGGTTCAATACCCTTTTTTACCATTCGTTTTTTCGAGCACTTTCTAATTTCACAAATCTTAATCACAAGTTTCTTTTCATTAAATAACTAAAAACAAAACTTTAACTTGCACTTATTAATTAATTTTTGGTGAAAACAAATGTATTGTCATTTTTTAAATAAAAATTAGATTTATCGATTAACTCCTGTAATATTCCTCTGGGTGCCTTTTATAGAAAATTTCAATCCAAATCGAACGGATGAAATTTTATTCCTATGTTTTAGCTAATTAAAAATTATGAGAAGCTGGGTGTGGAATCATTTTTGTAAAAGTGAAAATGGACAATCCGCTACATGTACACTATGTGATGTAGTGATGCAGACACATGGATCTACGACGACATTGTCAGAACATTTGATAAGAATTCACTCACTTGATTCAGGGATACAAAGAAAACGGAGACAACAGGAACTGCAAAATGGGGCGCACGTATAACAAATTTATTACCTACTCTCAATTTCAATATGTTTGCCAAAAAGCACTAGATAATTTCACGATAGTTCGCTGTAAAAGTGCAATTAATCTATTAATTTTGTTGACTTACTATGTCTTTCTCCTCAATGGCCAACTCTATCTCTCTGTTCGTTCTTATTCTCCAAACTTCACCTTCCTTCACAGGGCCATATATCCTTCTTAGGATTTTCCGCTCAAATATACGTAAAGCTTTTTCATACGTAGAGTCCACGTTTCCGATCTTCTCTTTCGTTCCCTCGTCCCCCGCATCACGTACCGCGCTTGACTCGTATCGCCGTCTATTAATTTGTTGATTAATATCACTATTTTAATTTTTTGGACAGTAGCCGGTGGCCGATATAAATGACATGCAGGCAGGAACTTCAAACCAAAATGAGATTGAGGGTGTTGAAGAGACGCCAGTTCCTCCTACTAAAAAAGTTCGCATAATCGCGCCTCGATCACAAAATTTCATAAGTAAGAGTCGTACGGAGCATATTACTCAAGCTCTGACAAAACTCGTCGCAACTGCGAGATTACCTTACCACTTTGTATCGTCGGATGCTTTGAAGGATTTTATGAACGTTTTGGAACCCAACTACAAAGTTCCCAGCAGTCAAACCATCGTCAACCGTCTACGAGTCGCTGAGGCAGAAGTTAAGACGAAAATCGAGAAAAATCTTGCAGCAACGGAGTTTGTGTCTCTCGACACCGACTGTTGGACGTCCAGATGCCAAGATGGCTACATAAACGTTAATGCACATTATATTGATAAAGATTGGAAGCCGCAGGTGGTCACCCTATGCACCGAGGAACTTGATGAGCGACACACAGCGGAAAATCTTGCGGACAGTTTAAATAATGTTGCAGCTCAATTCAGCATTGAAGAAAAAATACCTTCTATTACAAATGATAATGCTGCAAATATTGTAACTGCTGTCAAGCTTATGGAGAATGTACAGTATGACGTAACCTGTGCGGCGCATAAAATCCATCTTGCTGTTCAAGCGGCTCTCAAAGAAGGAATACAGGAAGTTCTACGGAAAGCCAGTAAAATTGTTGCTCATTTTCGGCACTCTGCTCTTGCAACAAAAAGTCTACAAGAAAAGCAAGAGCAGCTCGGCTTAAAAAAATTAAAATTAATTCAAAGTGTGAGTACGCGATGGAACAGCGACCTCAAGATGGCAGAACGTTTGATAACCAACAGAAATGCTGTGTCTAACGTCTTATCACATAGAAATGTCGTCGATAGGAAGCAAGCGCAGGTGCTTGAAATGCACGAAAATGAATGGGAAACACTTGAAGCACTTACGAAAATTTTGCGGCCGCTTGCAATATCGACGAAGGCGTTATCAGATGCACCATTATCAGCAGTGAATCCGATCATTCAGTCCATTATTGACCAACATATGTTGCCTGCATTAGAAGAGTACGGGTACGACGATGCCATTACTGCCGTCATAAATAAATTAATTAATGAATTAAAAACACGATTCGAATTAAAAAGTATGGAAGTTAAATTAGCGGCAAAATGTTCATTTTTTGATCCTAGATATAAGGAACTTGGGGCTGAATCTAGTATTGTTCGAGCGTTAATTGAGGAAGAAGTGAAGAGTGAGATGGAATAATTACTTCCAACCACAGCTGAGAATACGGAACAGGTTGAAGCGAGTGCATTAGATTATATTTTCAATCCTAAAGAAAGTGGTAAAAAGTCATCATCTGCTAAGCAATTAAGAGATTATTTAGCTGAGCCACAAGTCTGTTATAACGCAGATGCCCTTGATTGGTGGAAGTTGCGCAAAAAGAAATATCCGTTACTGTCGCGGCTTGCCAAAAAGTATTTATGTATTCCAGCCACGTCGGTGGCATCTGAGCGCGTATTTTCCTCAGGTGGTTACATTGTCTCGCCGCTAAGAAGCTGCCTAACTTCGTTTAACGTGGCAACGAATGTGTTTCTTTATCAGAATAGGCAATTTTTGAAAGAAATAGGCATTATGTAGATAATTGAGTATCATAGTAAAAAACGATAGTAAAAATATAGTTAATAAAATAAAATGTTAATGACAGAAAATTTATTTCATTGGATTCAATGCGTGTTTACATAAATGAGTGGGTGTATGTGTCCAACAAAAAATACGTTTTTTTACTTTGTAATGTCAGAATTATTTCAAATTTAATAAAAACGATTAATTTTGCAAGATTTGTTATTGTTTTTTACCTTGCCAATACATTAGTTTGATGTTAATTTATTATTACCTACTACAGTAACTCAACATGCGCATATTAAGTTTCGTCTTAAGTTTTTGAGTTAAATTTTGAAGTTATGTATACAGAAGATTAAAACTCTTACTGTTTAGGGTTTTAGGGTCAAAAAATTCGAAAACTTCGATTCTTCGAATCTTCGAAAAATTCAAAAACTTCGAAACTTCGATTCTTCGAATCTTTGAAAAATTAAAAAACTTTAAAACTTCGATATTTGAAGGTTTCTTCGTTTCTTCGGATTCTTCGAAGCTTCGAAGTTGCGAAGCTTCGAATCATTAGGACCCCTACCAAGGAGTTCTTTGCTCGCATAAAGCAGATTCTTTCGAAAAGGGAGAAAGAGTGGGCAGGACCAAAGTATATGATTAATATCCTGGATAGGATTTCCACACGAACAAGACGGATCTCGCACCAGATAGCACCTAAAAAGGCTGTAACTCAAGGCATAATGATTAGATCTAATTCTTGCTATGGTAACTATTTCCTGACGGGACATATCGTCCTTGTATTTCAGAAACCAAGGTTTTTCCTTGAAACCCTTGTAAAACTTAAAATATTGTATACCCTTTGTTCCCATAACTCTAGTATACCTTGGGAGCTCTTTAGGTAATGTGAATTGACCGTTTTGTAGAAGTCAATAAATGGAAGCGGCTCCGGAATGAGTTTTCCCCAAGTCACGGCTCTCTTAGCCAACATATCAACCGTCTCATTGCCGAAAATGCCTACATGCGCCGAGATCCAAACGATGGAAACCAAGCAATTATTTGTGAAAATATCATAGCAACGTTGTTTGATACGATAAATAAAAATATTTTTAGAATGGGCCAATAAGAGCTAGCCAATCGCCCGAACGACACTGAGCGAGTCAGTAAAGATGATTGAATCAGAAATAGCGTGAGCGAAAATGTAGTCTAGGGCAGACAGAATGGCCAGCGCCTTTGCGGAGAATACCGAAGTAAATGCAATCTTATATAGCTTTTGTAACTGAATAGATGGTGAATATATAGCAAAGCCTACGTAGCTGTCAGGCTTCGTTCTAGAGACATCTGTATAGAAAATTATATGGTCACATAATAAGTCTTTATAAATATCTTGGAATACTAGGATCGGAGCCACACAAATATCTTTAACCTGATTAAGGCGAGTAATAATGGTTTCGAGACAAAAAATCACGGCAGAATACTCAATTTTTTGATATCGCCGGAAGCTCTGCCTATAAGATATGAGATTTATATTTTGTCATCTGTAACGTCCGCCTCATCACAAAATTCCAGAAAATAAAAAACTTCATAGATATAAGAGCGACATTACGTAGATGTAAGAGCGTCATCGTATCGTGCCCTCAATCACAAGGTTAGGTGCGCTAGGAGCCCCGTCCTCGAGAACGCGTATCACGCTCAGAATAAATCCAGATCCTTCTAGAAACCTCCGGACCTGCCCGAACCTTCTCGAACCCTCTAGAATCCTCCCGACACGACCACTCATATGAAACCTTTTTTTGGAATCCTTTTTTTCGGGTCGTTCGACAGTCCAAATTCTTCCAGACCCTTCTAGACCTTTCTATACCCTTCCAGAAACCTCCCGAACCTTCAGGAGCTTTCACTTCCACTTGATCCCCACCAACCGATTCCAGCACCCCGCCACCAAGCGAACGGGTATATAAGGGCGAGCATCCCGAGGGACGCTCTCAGTTGATCCTCGGACGCGAACGCGATACTACCTCGGGCTCAGGGTAAACACTGTATCCAGAACCTTCCACATCCTCCAGTTATTGCCACATGTATCACTGTACTACTGTATCCAGAACGAACAGTCTAGAACTATTGTTACGCGTAGCTACGGAATTGTGTAATTTCCAATAGAACATTCTAGATCACGACCACGTGCTAGTTTTACATGTATTCGGTAATTTCCAATAGAACATTCTAGATCACGACCACGTGCTAGTTTTGCATAAATTCGGTAATTTCCAATAGAACATTCTAGGTCACGACTACATGCTAGTTTTATATGTATTCGGTAATTTCTAATAGAACCTTCTGGGTTAACCACGCGTTAGTTTATTACAATTTTATGTAAAGTTTATCGTAATAGACCATTGTTCTCATATAAATCCTTGCATTCACGAATTCTTTCGCCAATCTTGCACATCCCACGCCAATTCGGGTAACGTCGACTCCCCGTTTCGGAATTTGTTTAGATGGTGCTAATATAGAGCACCCCGATCCCCAGTCCTCCCCTTGCTTTCACATCCGCATACGAGACAGTGCGGTACAAGCTGCACGTTTCCGGCTGCGGGTGTCCGGAAAGGGAGCAGCTCGAGTTGTACGAGCGGCACGCTTTCTCGCTGTAGCAACAGGGAACCAACTGGAACGTATCTCGTTCTATATAAATCTTTGCATTACCGATTGGCCAATAGATGCCAAAAACGCGACAAGGCGGAGTCAAGCATCGCACCCGCCGGTTAAACCGTCTCCTACACGCCGCGCCCTTGAATCCAGCGCTAGGAGTCGAGTACACGGAAGATCCCGAGTACGAGAAGTATTTCGTCGCGAACTCCGCGCGCAAGGCGGACGTGAATTCAAGTGCCAGCAACCGAAATCTAGTACGCGCGGGTGATAACGACCTCCAGACCTACGAGGGCATTTCTCGAGAACCGGGCTTACAAACTGATCCCGATAACACAGCCTGCCCTTCCCCCCTCTCCCATCTTTAAAGTTGATTGCGACGCTTAGAGAGGACGACCCCCGTCGAGCACGGTATCTGCAACGCCGTGCCGAGATCCTATACCAATATTACGGAGCCGCAACCCCCGATCATTGGGGCACCGCAGATCATCCTCTGGAACTCGACTAGCTGTACACGAGGTAAGTGTCGACTACCTTAGTTGAGAGGACGAACGATATGAGCCAAGTACAGACGGCGTCATTCATGCCTGGTCCCCAAAATTGGATGTGTTTCGGAAACTCACTCTTCGTCTCTTTCTAAGGGAGACAGTTAGAAAGAGACGAAGAGTGAGTTTCCGAAACGCATCTAATTTTGGGGACCAGGTATTAATGACGCCGTCTGTACCATCGCGTTCCCTCACGCGTCGCCTCTCATCAGTAGCCTCCCGGATCGTGCGCGTTAATTGGTTATCCCGTGCGATCTGTGTCTTCACCACGTGTTATCAAAATTAGAGCAGCCGCTATTACCTTTGCGAATCGTGCTATCGTGACCTACTAACGCAGCAGCGCATTCAGTACGACCTCCTATTCAGACATTACTTGCACATCGGGTTTCAATACAATTTGGACGAGTGCAATTCGTGCGACATAGTAATTGGAGAGATTCGCTGACCCGCGGGTTGCCCCACGTGCTCCGAAATAATCCGCGACGTAACTTGCTCAGTAGAAAACGAAGGAGAGCAGCTGTTTCTCGAGTCCTCCAGAACCTACTATTATTGCCATTTCTCAAATTAACGCTCATTAAATTGTAGCGAATTCTTACGCTCATGTGCCCGAGATATTCATACAATCATCCCCCGCTTGGGCTATCTCCGCCCCCCGCGCAATTTAGAAATTGGCTGACGACTGGTATGTGCGTATATTCACTATTTTTCCGGAATAAAACCACCGGCGCGGTGATTTGCGAAAGTTGTCAACTCGTCAAGTATCAATTCGCCAGACAAGAAATCGAAGGTGTGCTGTGGCATTACGTACAATACGGGCCGCGAACAGAATTTAAAACGTGTTCGGAGTGTAATAAAACTTTAGCCGACTACCGCCCCGCGCGAGAGCGTCGAGAGTGCTTGGAAGCAGAGCAAGCATTTGAGCAATATATTTTAAATAACCGCGTAGAATACCATAATTCCGACCGCCCTATCAGAATTAGGATCGATCAAACCCTCTGGTAATGATCGGGAGTCGGGAATGCGGGTCGTGAATAACCTCGGTCGCGGGTATCCCCGGGGAGAACCCCTTGGTTCGTTCGACCCGACAAGCGATCACGTCTCGCGTGCAATTCGAGTTCTGCTGTTCAGCCGCAATCCGTCGGGACGTAACACATCCTCAAAAAGTTCCTGAATAAAATGAAGAAATTACTAGGATTTTTTTGCAGGAGGTCGTAGAAATAAACCGCAATCAATAAAGTTTATCTATTGCCACATGTACGTCTAAGGATAGTATTTTAAGGATATATTTCGAAATTAACCGACTAGAACAACAGACCAAGGGACCTTCGTCCGATTCAGCTAGGACATCAATTTTAGGGGTGGAAGATCTAAGACCTAAAGCCAAGCGAATGGCCTTGTATTGAATTGTGTTCAGTTTTTTTATTATACTGTAATTGTTGAAGGAAAAGACAAAGCTGCAATATTTCATGGAACCCCTAATCAGTGCCTTGTAAATTTGTAAAAG
The DNA here is from genome assembly GCF_030848795.1 of Temnothorax nylanderi. Taxonomy (NCBI): domain Eukaryota; kingdom Metazoa; phylum Arthropoda; class Insecta; order Hymenoptera; family Formicidae; genus Temnothorax; species Temnothorax nylanderi. The sequence continues at coordinate 179,815 of NW_027249317.1, read as the reverse complement.
TAGCACGGAACTAGATCCCCACCAAGTGCTCCTCAGAGCTTTGATAACATTAAGCAATTTAGAACACTTGGCAACCACATTAGCGGCGTGTCCCCTTCCCGAAAGACAATAATCTAGCTCAATACCCAATTTATGCGATGGTTGGGAGGTAATTACTTTTCCATCCAGATTAATTAAGTAACCTCGAGGATTGATCCTTTTTTTTTTTAGTAAATATGACAGAAATCGGACTTCCATTTCTGCCCTATTTGGCTTTTTCTGGACCTGATTTTTTGCAGATGCACGGCCTAGCGAAATAGGGACTTTCCTCTAAACTTAGTGGAGGCCTGTCTCTCTTGTAAAAGGTAAAGGCTGACAACTCTAAAAGTTAACTTCAATCTAACCTGTACAACTGATACGGCGAAGACAGTACAGCCCTCGGTTAATTGGATCTACGCAGGCGCACTTACATCAGCGCACGCGCTTTAAAAGGTATCCATGTTCAAACAGGCAATATTCAAGTGAGAAATAACTATGGATAAGCAACAGCCAATAGGATCTCAAGCTTCCTTTACTCACAACCAAGACTGGGTAAAGGTGGATGACAAAAATAAAAAAAGATTAAGAAACAGTCCGGAAATTCCATCAAGTAATTAAAAAAACAGACCAGAATCAACGATTACTAGCTAAATAAACCAATAAACACTAGCAATTCATATGGAATACTAGATACTGATGAAGAATTAAAAGAAGGCAATGATAAAAACACTACAAAGGAGGATACTATAGTTAAATCGCCGCCAATATTTATTGATGGAGTTGAAAATATTACTCCACTTAAGCAAGTTTTTGATAATATTGCAAAGGATCAATATTCACTAAAAATTCTAAGAGATAACCAAGTTAGGATACAACCTCATTCAACAAACAAATATCATCCTATTATGGAGGCTCTTAAATTAAAAGGGACTCAAGGTTACTCTTTTCAGTACAAGTCTGATAAAAAATTTAAAGTGGTACTAAGAAACATGCACCCAACATCAGATATAAACGAAATTAAAATAGAAATTGAAGCACATAATTACAAGGTAATTAATATAACTAACATACTCGATAACAAAACTAAAAAACCGTTACCGCTGTTCTTCATTGAACTACTACAAAAAGAAAATAACAAAGACATATATAAAATTAAATGCCTATTGAATACCATTATATCATTTGAGCAACCATTTAAAAAGAGGATCGTCGCTCAATGTACAAGGTGCCAAGCCTATGGACACACCAAAAATTACTGCTTTCGAGCTCCAAGATGTGTAAAATCCGCGGATAAGCATCTAACATCAAACTGCCCCATCAGACAGAAAACCAATGAAGTTAAATGCGGTAACTGCGGAGGGAATTATCCTGCCAGTTACAAGGGCTGTGAATCTCACAAACAGATACAACAAAAACTTTTTCCAAAACTTAGAGAAAAAAGGATAAATGTGCAAAACATAAAATCTTCACATAATTATGAGCCACCAAGAAGAACCTGACCCACCTCAGCATAATTTAAGCTACGCTCAAGTGTGGGGAGGAAGTCCTAAAATCGTCATGCATAATACAGTAGATAATAAAGATACAAACAACAATAATAATAAAGTTATAACCATACCTTCCACAAACGAGAAACAAGCAAATGACAAACTTGAGAAATTGATCATGCAGTTATTGAATAAAATGGACACAATGCTAAACCTAATAACAGCCATGATCACGAAAATGAACTAATGGCTGGTACACTTAAAATCGGAGCCTGGAATGCTAACGGATTGGCTCAAAAAAGCAGGGAATTTAAATATTTCTTGCTGGAACACAATATTGACATAATGTTAATCTCGAAAACACACTTTACGAAAAAAAGCTATTTGAACATTCCAAAATATACTGTTTACGATACACCTCATCCGGACGGCACTGCACATGTTGGCACAGCAATAGTCATCAAATCATCAATTAAACACCACGAAAAATCGATGTAAAATTTACTCAAGACTATCTACAGGCAATATGCCTAACAATAGAAGACTGGGTTGGCCCAATCACCATAGCTGCTATTTATAGCCCACCCAAACACGCTATCAATCACGTTCAATATACCGATTTTTTTAGAACTCTAGGTAATAGATTCATCGCAGGAAGTGATTATAACGCGAAACATCCGTGATGGGGCTCAAGATCTATACCCACTCCAAAAGGAAGACAACTTTATCAGTCAATGCTGACTAATAATATATACCCAGTCACTACAGGAGAACCCACTTATTGGCCCTCAGATCGAAGAAAGATTCCTGACCTCATCGACTTCTGCATTGTGAAAGGCATCTCTAAGCAACAATTCAGCGCTAAATCATGCCTCGATCTAAGCTCAGATCATTCGCCAATATTAATCACTCTTAATGCTAATGTATTAACTAAAACAAAATCACCAACTCTTTATAATTCAAGAACTAATTGGAATCTATTTAGAGAACTGCTTGATAAGCGACTAACTTGTAAAATACGTCTTAAAACTAAAGAGGAAATTGAATTAGCAATCGATAAATTTATTAACACTGCGCAAGGAATCGCCCGGGAGGCAACCCCTAATGATTCTAATAACAAGAAAGTAACATACTGTCCATTAATAATAAAGAATAAAATTTCTGAAAAAAGAAAACTCAGAAAAGAATGGCAGAAAAATAGATCACCGCAAGCTAAGACAAAATTAAACAAAGCAGTTAAACGATTAAAAGAACTAATGAAGAGTGTACAAAACAAAGCTATAGAAGAATTTCTTGCAAACCTTACACCTACTAAATCCTCAGATTATTCGCTATGGAAATTGACTAGAAAAATCATCAAAAGACCTCAACAAGCAATTCCACCAATACGAAAAAAAACAACGGTAATTGGGCAAGAACTAATATGGAAAAAACTAAGTTATTTGCTGAACATTTTAAAAAGGTTTTCGAACCAACTTTACAAAACTCTCCAACAGCAAAAGAAAGAGTTAGAAATCTTGGAATATCTTGAGATGCCACTCCAAGTAGAAGCGCCCATTAGAAGAATAAAAATAAACGAAGTACAAAATATAATACTTAATAAGTTAAAACCAAACAAAGCACCGGGTTATGATTTAATAACCGGCAGATTATTAAAGGTGCTGCCTCTAAAAGCAATCAGACTCATAACTATTATATACAACGCCATTTTGAGACTGGGACATTTCCCAGCTCAATGGAAACTGGCACAAATAATTTTAATTCCAAAGCAGGAAAGAACCCCGTAGAGATTACATCGTATAGGCCTATAAGTTTGCTGCCTGTTTTATCAAAAGTTCTAGAAAAACTTATTTACAAAAGAATCAAAACAATCATAGAGTCCCACAAAATCATCCCAGATCATCAATTTGAATTCCGGGAGCAACATGGAACAATAAAACAAGTACACCGAATTGCAAGGAAAATCAGAAAAACCTTAGAAGACAAATCGTATTGTCCTGCAGTGTTCTTGGATATAGCTCAAGCATTTGATAAGGTTTGGCATCCGGGACTTTTATATAAAATTAAAAAACGACTTCCTCATAACTTCTACCAACTTCTAAAATCATATCTGTCAGAAAGACAGTTCACCATAAAGTAACAAGAGGAACTCTCGGACTTGCAGCCTATAAACGCGGGTGTCCGACAAGGCAGCATCCTCGGTCCCCTGTTGTATCTTCTTTTTACAGCAGATCTTCCAACAACTCAACGCACTATTGTGAGCGCACAACGTATTCGCGATGAATTATAGCACCTGGCAACAACGAGGGCCGGATTACTTGGTAATCCGACCCTAGCGACGAGGACCGACGACGCGAAAGCCAGCACGCGTCCCGGTAATGACCATATATGGTCATTCTGGACATCACCAGCCCGCTAGGCCGCTGATCGCGAAGTCAAAACCGCTGACTGCTAAGTCAGCAATACCGAGGCGATAAAAAGGCCGCCCTTCCAAGGAACGGCGGGCAGTCTAAGAACCGAGCGCGTACCGCGAGTCAACGAAACGTTAATTGTAACCCGCAAGTCAGGGTAGTGAAAATCCACAAGTGTATCAATAAAACTATCTTTTTATTAAACGCAACTGCTAACTCAATATCGCCAGTGTCCTCTCTCCCTCTAATCGGCGGATCCAAAGAACTCGGTGCCGGCCCTGATCTCCAATTCAAGGCGGCAGCACAACAATTGGTGGCAGCGGTGGGATCTGCTAACCGGACGAGAGGACATCCTGCCAGACTTACGCCTGCAAAAAGGAGCGGATCATCAAAAGGCGGTAAAACATCCCGGAGAGGAACAGCCGACCAGATCCAGAGCGAGAAAAGCCACGGTAGTAGCCCCCGCGTGTTATCAGCGACACCGGAGAAGGCCCCGACCTACCGCACGGACTCGCCAGCCCGACGCAGCGGAGCAGCGAAGCAGGGAAGCAGCGAAACAGCGAAGCGGAGACGCAGCGAAGCAGAGACGACGGAGCAACAAAGCGGCCCTGCAGGACAACAACCCAGCGGAAAACGGACAAGATGCGCAGTGCGGCGGTACTGTAAGTCCGAACCAATTTGTAAGCCGATAACGGCAAGCGCCGTGAATAGAATCTGTTAGCGTCCCCCGCAACCGCGAGCGCCGAATGTAAAACTTCGCGAGCGACATAACAAGCTAGTGAGAACCGATAAATGTCAGACGGCGAAATCACCCCATTTCGCCCCGTCCGTAACGCGTCGTTCCTACACAGTGAGCCAGCACGGCGCGCGATTGAATATAGCTCGCAAAGCCCCGTACGCGTCAATAGAAATACCGATAGCGAAACATTAGACCGCGTGCGACGGAATTTAGACTCACAATTTTCGGACGATAGCACACCGGTGCTAGAACTGTACCCGAACGTCATTATAGAGCGGGAGTTTCCGTTCGACGAAATAGACGCAAGTTTAGCGCGTGAAAATAACAATAATAATTGCGGTAACGGCGACGATAGACTGACCCCGACACAAGCAGACGCACACTCCGACGTTGCAAGCAGTACGATTAGCAGAATCTCTCAACGAGGAGAATTCTCCCTGACCTCGTACGACAGCGAAATATTCGATCCGACGGAAGAGGATTATACCCCCCGGGCCAACACTATGAGCCAGCAAGGAAGAGCGGTTCCGGTTAATACGCTCCGCGACGAAACTCGAGACATGCCGGTGATACCCGAGCAGATCGACGCGGAAATAACGCGACTCTCGGTAAACGGGCGACCGTCCAAAATTGACCAACGCCGAGCCCCTGAGCCGGCGCGAGCAGGACCAGGAGCACAGGACTCCGTGCTAGACGACATCCTGAACATGATGCGCGACATGCAGGATCGCATGAACCGTGCAGAAGCCGCGGAATTCGATCGTTCTGTAGAACTCCTTCGCGCAATGCGCGATATGCAGGACCGCGTAAGCAGGCTAGAAGCCGCAAATTACAATCGCCCCGACGAAATAGGTCGCCGCGTACGCAGCCAAGGTCCTCTCGACATAACTTACGGACGAACGGTGGAAGACGTCAGAAACCAACACGATCCCGTAAATACGTACCTTAAATTAAAGGAAGCTCGCGATATGATTCCGGAAATCGACGGAACTTCGCGCAGTCAAGTACAGAAATTCTTAAACGCAAGCACCTATGCGATGAACGAAATTAATCCCACAGAGGAAAAATCATTATTAAAAGCAATACTTTGCACGAAATTAACAGGAAAAGCAATGTACGATTTCCAAACGCGAGACATACACTCTTTCGCTCAATTGAAGCAGGAGATAGAAATGTGCTATTTGGCAAAGCGAAGCACCACGCACATTCAGAAAGAATTTAATATGCTCCGGCAAAAGCCAGGCGAAAGCGCGAGAGAATACGGACTCCGTGTAAATAAATTATCAATGGAGCTATATCAATCAATGATCGAAGGCCGCGAACAGTCTTCAGAACAAAGAAAAGCGATATTAGATACGATACAAGAACTAGCACTAGAAAATTTCCAGCTAGGACTCCGAGATGACATTCAAACTATCGTGCGATCACGAAATTACGCTAATCTCACAGCAGCCATTTTAGGCGCCACGTCCGAGGAGAAATTGAAAGGACCTCCTCAGCGCTCGACATATAATACCGACCGAAACAAAAACGGTCAGGAGCAAACCCGACAAGCTCGAAGCGTTGGAGTTGAATGCGATAAATGCGGAAAGCTAGGCCATACCGGGCAAGAATGCCGTACGAGCCGATACGCAAACAGATATCCTCTCCCGAGAGCAGAAAACCCAGCGGAATAAATACCGTCGAAAAATATTGCAAGTATTGCAAAAAGGAAGGGCATAAACGGGAAGATTGTTGGCAGCTGAACGGCCGACCCGAAAAGGAAAGAACACGCCAATCTAAAACTGATGGAAATAAAAAACCACAGGTATATACCACAGCGAAAGCGTTTAAGCATACGTCAGACAAGGACGATGAAACATCGAATAGCAGCAGCAGCGGCAGCAGAAGTAGCAGTGAAGAGGAAAAGAGACCGAGAAAGCATAAGGCGCGAGCCGTGAGCGAGTATCAAGTTACTCAAGTGACAAGCAAGACTAGTAAAAATTATAATCTAGATCTCGTGACACTCCCGATGCAGGAAACCAAAACGGGAAAAATGAATTTTTTGATCGATTCCGGAGCAGCACTAACCTTTATCAAAATAGGAAATTTGAAAGGCAATACACAAATGCGTGAAAAGAAACTAGCACTGACAGGGATAACAGGACACCAACTGTACACCCTTGGAAAAATAAAAGCCACAATAAAATTAGGAAAGCAAGTCATACGCCACACAATATACGTGGTAAACGACGACTTCCCGATGGATTATGAAGGAATACTAGGAATCGATTTCATCAAAAAGCACAGAGCTGACTGTCTCCATGGGAAAAACGTATTGAGAATCGGCGGAGTAAATCTTAAGCTCCAACCGTATAAGAAGCTAATTCAACCCCCCCGCAGTAAAACAATCATACAGACGACAGGTGCAAATCGAAATAGAAGAGGTATTGTAAAACGTGTAAAACCTATTTCTGGTGTTTTCATCGGAAGTTGCATGATAAAACCAATAGATTCCAATTGCCTGAGAAGCAAATTAAACGTCACCGGGAAGACAGTACAGATGCTCACACCGCATGTAACTCGAGAAGAGATGCCGGTGAATGACACGGTTGACGGACTCACATTACCCGCGACTGAAGAACGCAACTCAATTCAAGAACAACGCGAGAAATTACGTAAAAAACGCATGAAAATTAAATTAAATAATAAAGAGGAGAAGGCGTTAGAGCAGAGATGCGACGATTTTTGCGATATATTTCATTTGGAAAACGATAAGCTAACACACACCACGGCGGTGAAACATGAGATCACGACGCGAGCTAATAGCGCACCGGCGAACGTCCGCCTACCCGAGAAGCATAAAGAAAAAGTAAATAAAAAATCTGACGTTTCAAGAGAAATAAAATTATGCATCGTTATAAATTTTCTCATCCTCTATCAGCACCTCACAACAGGAGCGTCGGCGTCGCCCGTACCACCGTACGAAGTGACGCAATTTATCAACGAGCCAGGTATCTATTTCGAGAGAATCGGACACCTGCAGCAAACGAAAGCAACATGGAAATTAGCGATACGCATAGACGTAACCGCATTAAAAACCAGACATCAGCAGCTTCAAAGATACCTAGGGCACACCGAAGAACTTTGCAATTATGCCACGGGAGACATCAAAAATACATGTCAAATTGCTCTCCGAACCACGAAAAGAGAAAACGATAGAACGACACGCGCCCTAGAACATCTACAAACAATTTACAAAGCACCCGTAACTAAACGAGGCTTAATCGATGCCATCGGCCAGATAAGTAAAACTTTATTTGGTACCATGGATGCTGAAGATGCAAAAATAATCAACGAACAAATACAAATGCTTGATAACCAGCAACAAACGCTGCAGCACGCAGCAAAGAACCAGCTGAAGATCATCAACGCCACATTGGGCCACATGGAAAAATTAGAGCAAACGCTATCACACAACGAAAATTTACTAGCAAACGTTACAAGGAAATTGCACGACCAATTCATACACCGAGAGGAAATAGACGAACAAATACTATTGATAACCGCTATCCTAGCTGACCTCACGACAGACATAAACGATATTACAGACTATCTAACATATGCACAAAATGACATTCAACTTACACGCGTACTTCCATTAGAGAATATAGTCGTAGAATGAAAGGAAACAACCTCACACTTAACCAGAGGACTAAACTTTCCATTTAAAATCCAGACAGAAAACTGGAACACTATCCAAAAATACGTAGTCGTAAGCGCGTACTACGACAGTGCGAACGTATACACTATCCTCGCGTTTCCAATAGTAGCATACTCGATATACGAAATTATAAAAATTACACCCGTACCAATACACAACGACCATAATGTATTCACATTACTAGAACCCTCACACACGCTATTAGAAATAAACCGAGAAAATCATAATTATATAATATTAAAGGAAAGCGAATTAAATAAATGTACGCGAGAAACTACTAAATTTATATGCGATCAAATTTTCCCGTGTATTTTGTAACTGCGAATGCACCAAGCGAGGTGCAGCTTTATGTAAAAGCGCCTAGATACATAGAAAATCGTGGACAACGCCACATCACCTCAAACGTAACATTTTGGATAACAGTAGCCGAACCCCAAACATGGTTATATTCCACTCCAAAAATATCGAAAATAATAATTCAGTGTAATGAGATGCCAGAAAATAAAATTAAAATTGAAAAAACCGGAAAAATAACATTACGCGATAATTGTAAAATAACTACACCAGATATAATTCTAGAAACAAAAAACAGAATGTATACTAAACATGTACAAATGTATTTACCAGAATTGAATGTAACTAATACCATAGAAAAAAGTATAACATTAGACAACAAATTAGATTCCGAAAAAGAAATAAAGTTAGAACCAGTAATCAAAGATCCGTCGGAATTAATAAAATTAAGTTTAAGTCTAGATAAAATTAAAAAAGAAGTGGAAAATAACCAACCCAGCGTTTTTTTGAATAAGAATATTGTATATCCTGTAGGTTCCGCGACCATAATAGTAGTAATAGTAAGCATTATACTTGTAATTATTTATGTAATAAAGAAAAAAGGGAATCATTAAGAATTTAAAAGGGGAAATCACAGCATACATATTAGCATATAAGAAAATTAGAGTGTAACCTCTCAGGAAAAAGAAAAACACAAATAAATAAATAACGAAAAACTTCAAATACCTCAGTTTTTCTTTTTCCGCGGGGGAAGGTATGTTGTGAGCGCACAACGTATTCGCGATGAATTATAGCACCTGGCAACAACGAGGGCCGGATTACTTGGTAATCCGACCCTAGCGACGAGGACCGACGACGCGAAAGCCAGCACGCGTCCCGGTAATGACCATATATGGTCATTCTGGACATCACCAGCCCGCTAGGCCGCTGATCGCGAAGTCAAAACCGCTGACTGCTAAGTCAGCAATACCGAGGCGATAAAAAGGCCGCCCTTCCAAGGAACGGCGGGCAGTCTAAGAACCGAGCGCGTACCGCGAGTCAACGAAACGTTAATTGTAACCCGCAAGTCAGGGTAGTGAAAATCCACAAGTGTATCAATAAAACTATTTTTTTATTAAACGCGACTGCTAACTCAATATCGCCAGTGTCCTCTCTCCCTCTAATCGGCGGATCCAAAGAACTCGGTGCCGGCCCTGATCTCCAATTCAAGGCGGCGGCACAACTACAGGAATGTACGCTGACGATACAACTGTCCTTGCCTCTCACAAAGATCCAAAAGTGGCATCAAGAAATCTACAAGAATCTATTGACAGAATAGTAGAATGGTTCAAAATCTGGCGTATTAAACCTAATGAACTAAAATCAGTTCAAGTCACTTTTACTCTAAACAAAGAAACATGCCCACCAGTTAAAATAAATAAAAAGGAAATACCACAAGCTCTTTCGGCAAAATACTTAGGCATTCACTTAGATCGCAGACTGACCTGGAAAACGCACATATGGAACAAAAAAAAACAACTTGTGCATAGGAAAATGTACTGGCTGTTTGCTCGAGACTCTAAACTTTCGCTCTACAACAAGACTTTACTATACAAAGCTATTCTGAATCCAATTTGGACATATGGTATCCAATTATGTGGACCAGCCTCAAACTCAAATATCGAAATTCTGGAAAGGTTTCAATCTAAATTACTAAGGCTCAGTTTCACAAGTGTCGGTTAACTTTTAATCTTAGATTAACTCACTCTTCGTCTTCTTCTAACGTCCCCCTTAGAAAGAGACAAAGAGTGAGTTAATCGAAGATTAAAAGTTAACCGACACTTGTGAAACTGGGCCTAAGAACACTAGTGGATGCCTCCTGGTTTGTCACAACTGAAATCATTTGTCGGGATTTAAATATCGAAACTGTAATAACGGAGGTAATAACAAGATACGCCAGGGAGTATGTCGACCAACTGGACTCTCATCCAAACCAGCTAGCAAATAGACTTCTGAACGAAAAACTGAACAAAAGAAAACTGAAGAAGTATAAACCATTGGACTCAATTAACAGATTCAACACTAGTTAATTTTCTTTCAAACCCAGTAGATAAAAGACGCAATTGTTAATATTGTTGCATCCGCGCTGAGCTCGAGCGAGACGCCCGGTATAAGAGAGAGTCGCAAAGCGTCCTTAGCAACGAGCCGGATTGATCAAACAACAACCGTCAGATTTGTTCTCGAGCCGCTGGACCGTTCGGACGTGGGTCCACGCTCTTCTGTAACGTGACTGTAATAAACGTTGAGATTGTTTTGCCCTTTAACGTAGTGTTCCCTTTATTTCCGCGAGCTCCGAGAGTGTGTGAGTGAGTGCAAGTGTGACGCGGCGAACGCAACAATATTAAGGATACATTCCTCTGGGAATGTATCTGCACGTTAATTTTTTTCTTTAAAACAATTTACTTAATGTCTCCAAAGATAGATTGTAAATTTGCTGGGAGTAAAAAAAATATGACAAAAAAAGATTTAGAAAGGGAAACCGTCAGACTCAGATTATGCAAAAACTTGTAGATTCTGTTCGCTGCCCTTTCGAGCTTAATTAAAGCATCTTCTATCCTAGAAGCTGAAATAAAGATGGCAATATCATCCGCAAACTGCACAATCTGACAATCCGTGCCTAAGTTTTTTAAGAGGTCGGCAATGTAAATACTAAACAATGTCGGGCTTAAAATCGACCCCTGAAGAACACCCTTGTACGTATAGAACGTACCTATACATTTTCCGTTGTGAACCATCTTAAGTCTGCGAAAGTGTGTAAGATTATACACAAATTTACAAACCTTTAGTGGAAGACCCATCTCTTTGAGTTTATGTACGAGGCGGTTTGGAAGAACATTGTCAAATGCATTAGACAAGTCTAAAAACAAACATGCAGTGAGATATGACCAAAGATATAACTAGTATAGGTAATTATTTACAAAAACACCCCACTCGCCAATGACCTTGACCTTGACATATGTTGTCTCTGTTGACTCTGAGTAACTTTGACCTTGAAAAAAGTGGCGGTCACGATCCGTTCAAAAGTTACAAAGCATTAAAGTTTTTGCTTTGTAAAAATTATTCAACAATAGCACGCGCGCGCGCACATACACACACACACACACACACACACACACACACCGAAGGGGCGGGGATGCGTGGTGCCTTCGGCGTGGACTTTCCACGCGTGGAAAGCCCACGCATGTACTTTGAAGGCACACTATGTGTCTAGTTTAACAATAATGGAGCCTTCCACAAGGGAACTATCCAAAGATATAAACTATTATCTGCTTTAAACATTTAATTGAATAATGGCAATGTATATTGTATTATTTGTTGTAAGACGGAAATCGAGTTGACCTGGTTGCAACATCGAGTTGTCAGCGCAAGTTCCGACAATTGCCAAATACACCTGAGGTGGCATTCCGAGCTTCACCAGGTCGCTAGGCTACTGACCCAAGCCCGGAAGCAAAAGCACTGACAGCTGAGTCGGCAACGAGGAAGTACCTCCGAGCGATAAAAGGCCCGCCCTTCCGAGAAGCGGCGGGCAGTCAACATTCAGAGCACAGACCGCGTTATTTCGTATACTTATTATTAAGCCCGCAAGTCAGGGTAGTGAAATAAGTGATTCATGTGTAACTAAGAAATGTCCGTTTAATTAAACACCACTGCAACAAACAAGTAAGTCTCGAGAGTTGTTCTTTCTCCATCCTGCGGATCCAACGAACCCGGTGCCGGCCCTGAGACAAATTTCAAGACGCGGCACAATATATTAAAGCAGAAAAATTTCAATATATTCACGATTCACTGCTTTAAATAACTTTTTTTTGCTCATACATGTACTATTTCCACATATATATTAGTCGTTTATGCCTTTCAATACTCAAAATAACTGCTATATTCTTTAAACTTTTTTTGTTAATAACTTTTTAATAAAAAACGACCGCCGGTTAAAACCTTCTGAAGGTCACTCAAGAGGGTGACCTTGACAACATATGTCAAGGTCAAGGTCATTGGCGAGTGGGGTGTTTTTGTAAATAATTACCTGTTATGTATGAAAGTATTAAAGGACATATTTCCCGTAAGTCGGCGCTACGCATTGTTGTAGCACTTTCGACAGACACGGAGCGGAAGCGTGCGTGGCGCGTGATTCGGCTCTGCTCCGGTATTTCAAAACCGAGTTACACGTGAAACGAAACACACCGTTCTTTAGACTCCGTAAATCTATACGGGTATTCTGTACGCGAACTCTGTACGCGAACTCTGATTTTATTGTACCCTTCTATCTACCATTAAGTAAATATATTACAAACTGGCGACGAGGATTTTGGGCGCGTGATCGAAGGATTTTTTTCCGAAGCGGAATCAAGGCAGTGACCGCACGTGCTGAGCCACACTTGGAAAAATGCCTACCGGAGGATCTAGCACTTCTGGAGAGAGCAAGGCGGGTTTAACAGAATCCCCGAGCTGTGCTAAAGTGCAGAACGTGATGCAGATCGAAACTTTCGATCCGAACGCACACACGTGGAAACGTTGGCTTCAACGTCTGGAAGGTTCGTTCAAAGTATTCAAAATAACAGCCGTAGAGGAGAAAGCTTACTTGTCAAGGAGAAAGTCACAAAACAAACATGCATCAAAAACCTAAGGTGCTTTGTGAAGATGGCAGTGAGGACCCCCATGCGAACATCATCCAACTAAAGTTAAAAAGACTATCAAACCTGGTCATCATCCTGTGAAACGAAAGGGTGTCACCAGTGTCACCAAGTGTCACAAATGCAACGGCACGGGGATTATCTTTATTGGTGGCAAGCAAAACAGTCAAAATCAGGCGGAAAAACCATTTCACTGTAACGTTTGCGATGGTACATTTTCTCGATATTCTTCACTTTGGTCTCACAAAAGACTTCATTCGGGAGACAAACCATTCAAATGTGAAGTCTGTGGTTTAGCCTTTGCAAAGGCTGCCTATCTGAAAAATCATGGAAGAGTTCATACACCCGTATGAATGTTTTTCACCCGAAAAACCGTTCAAGTGCAACGTTTGCGGCATGCAGTTTTCGCAGAGCCCGCACTTAAAGAATCACGAGCGAATTCATTCTGCTCGTAGCTTACTTGTTGCATTATATTGGAATCGAAGCTTTTGGAATACTGTGTGATCGTCTGGATCCGGTCGACTCGTATACTAAATCATTCGGAGATCTGTGTAAAAAATTAGAAGAATTTTATGCGCCAGAACCACTGAAAAAATTTTCACATTTCGCAAACGTATGCAAAAGGACGGTGAGTCAGCCCAGGAATATTTGGCAGCTTTGCAGAAACTTTCACTGCATTGCAAATTCAGTAATTACCTAAAAACCGAATTACGAAATCAATTCGTTTTTGGAATAAAATATCCGCGAATCCAAGCTAGATTGTTGGAAACAGTCGATTTGACAATGGAGACAGCCCTCAAAATTGCTTGCTCCGTGGAAAAGGCAGATTAAGGGATCCACCAGCTGAAGGAAGATCAGAGTGCAGGATCTTTAGTGGCAGTGGACTTCGTCGGGGCTGGCGCTAAAAGTAAAAAGAAGTCGAGCGAGAAGGAACGGAAGAAGACCGGGCAGTTTTCGAAATCGGAAGCGAAGAAGACGACTTTGTCTAAAGACTTTGGAAGTACTAAGCAGATAAGAAATGGTGTTAAATCAGATAAAATTGTATGTTTCAGGTGTGGTAAAAATCACTTGGCGCCCTCCTGCTCTCTTCCTCGGAGCATAAAGTGTTTAGAATGTGGCGGTTTTGGCCATTTGAGAAAAATTTGTAAGAAGAAAGCACAGACCAATTATACAGGGTGTCCCTGAATGTTTGGTACTTTGCTCATATCCAGATAGAGCGGACCAAACTGAGTCGAAAAGTCATGTACCATTTTGCAATTTTCGCAATAGTTGATGAGTTATTAATGATTAAAAATCGCCGTATTAGCCCAGCCCACCGCCAAATGCAAGCGCGCGGCGAGATGCGGCCGCCCCGCGATCGACGCGCGGGCAATTATTTATTACAAGCGGCGATGGCTACGCACGAGCGGCGCGTAACGCTGGACCCCCGTCCGCGATGATAGTTTCTCGCCTTTTTTAAATAAAAATAAAATTGTTTAACAGCATAGAAACATTTTTTGTGCGTACGTATGTATGTGTGTACATGCATACATGTACACAGAAAAATATCAATTCTACTGCTTAAAAAAGCGATTACTCAATTTACTTTTTTTCTTTTAGTAAGTATAACGGTTGTCTTTTTAAGAAAGAATATTTTCTTGATAATAGTCTTAAAATGTACTCATCACAAATTTTAGAAAAAGTCTTTGTCATGTACTCGAAAAAAGAATTTATACTCTTTCAAAGAACATTATAAAATTTTATCAAAGAAAAGTCAAAATAATAAGCAAATCGAATTTTTGTTTTAATTTTATATTCTTAATTGAAGAATTAAACAATTTGAATTCAGAATATTACTTGTTTTAAGTAAAGAGAGTAAACAGTTACTTAAAAGAAGAGAACTAAAATAGAGAAATTGGTTTTCTTAGCACTAGAATGATATTTTTTGCGTGTGAATTGTGCGTACATAAATAGCAATCGCGATATAAGATCGCGAGCCAAAAAATAATTATTTTTTCTTTCTGTGGCAAGAAAATGATAGAGCGCTATCATTTCCACACACCGCCTTGCGGCAGATAGCATGGCGCATTTTTTAAGGGTATCCTTAGTAAGTCTAATCCACTTTGTATTAAAATATTCTAATATTTTAATGAAAGAACTGTTCGAAGTGCCTTCCTCGTTCTCGTATACAGAATTCGGCCCTTTGATTAATATTGCGCGTCGCGCGGTGCGCCATTTCCGGCGTGATGGTATCAAAAGCTGCGAGAATTTCTTCTCGTACCTCAGTTTCTGTACCACCACGCCGGTGTACTCGACTAAATCTTTGATGTAACTCCAAACGAAATAGTCGAGCACGTTAAGATCCGGCGACCGCGCCGGCCAAATGATTGTGCCACCTCGACCCATCCATCTCTCTGGATATCGCGCGTCTAAAACATTTCGCGCCTTTCGCGCCTGTTGCAAATTATCTTCTACTGTCATCAAATCTGTTATCATAATTTGTTAATAATTTTTGTTATATTCCTAGCATTTTGTCAATAACATTGCATATCGTATTGTAGTAGATAAAATGTGAAATATGTTTTGGATAAATTTGACTATCTGTAATATGCACTTCACAGCATCATTTTTGACTTTATAACCATTATAAGCTGCAGCAGCAGATCAGATATTTTAGAATACCTATAATTGAGATAAAAAGGAAATAAAAACAAAATTCTTCACTTTTATTTACCTGTATCTTGGATGGCTTATGGCATATACATATGGATCCAGGCAAGCCACAAATTTGCACGCGCATGCTGGTATCATCGTGATACCGGGAGTTAACAATGCCTTATTTCCAAAAGCACCAATCATTGCGAGAACACCATACGGAGTCCACGAGAGAACAAAGAGGAAGCAGATTGTTATCGCAGCCTGTAAAAAGAAATGACATAAGACTTGAATTTTGTTTTAATGTATGCGATTTAATGAAAGTATGTAATTGTTGAAATACAAAGGGGTACTCAAAAGTTTCCAGAATTATTTTTTAAGTTTTAGACCTGTAAGTAGGGGAAAGTGCTGTACCTACCTTGGGTACAGCTGTACGTTGGAACACGTCATAATCGAATAGTGTTCGCGTCTAGCGATAGTTTATAGTACTAATTGTTGAGTTATTTGATAATCTCTTTAAATCTGTAGTTTCGTGTCGTCGCGATTATTTATACGTAAGTTTTTGTATTTTATGACGCGTAAAATAAATTTATTGAGATTTGTACTGTGATTTTTATAATTTTTTATAATAAAGATATAGTCATAAACCAACCCTTATGGAAAAATACGGTAAATCTGAAGAATAGTGGCCTCCGCACCGATTTCGTTGAACTTAGGCTTAATCGACGCGTTTTTGCACAAAACGACCGAATCAGGCAAAAAAAGTGTCGCTCTGCCCCGCGAAGCAAGATATTAACAGTTAAAGTTGACGACTATCAGGTTATGAGACCTGTCATACCGACGAGATGTAGCGACTACTTATTTTTTTTTATTAATGGCACCCGCCTCTTGCAGTGGCGATACGGCCAAGTTCTTGTTAAAAATGAGTGACGATAAAACTTGAGTTACTATTATAATATGGCTCTTCTTCTTCTTCCGTTTAATGGCACTTAAGTTCCGATCGGATAGTTATAATATGGCTCGTTTCCATTCGAGCGGTGAGACGGCGTTGACTGTGCGTGGAGTATAGAAAGGAAAGCTTAAGGAGCGGTGGAGGGTAGCGTGGCGCGTGGTTTAAATTTGAACTTCTATAGCCTTACAAAAGACCATGATTAAGCGACACACCTTGCTAGTGGGTTTTCTGAGTAATTCGTATATATCTCGACAGTTAGGTCCCTTACTCTTATATATAAATTCACGGAGCTTAGTACTATGCCTAATAGTAATTGGACAATAAAAAATTAAGTGATTAATGTCTTGAATCCGGTTACCGCATGGACATGGGCCATCTTCAATAAGGTTCTTACGATACAAACTGTGATTTAAGTTATAATGATTAACTCTGATACGGTTCACGGTTACAATCGTTTCTCTGGAGAGACCAGACTTGTAAAACCAAGGTTTTGACGACTCTCGGTATATGTTGTTATAGTAATCGGTCCCTTTATCTCGGGCGCACGCAGCAAGATAGTCTTTAAAGCATTTGTCAAGTTTTCCTTGGAGACAGCAAAAAGGTCAGTGTATGGAATTTTGAAGTGTGAAGGTGGGATGCCTTCTCTGATTGCTCTTTTTGCTAGGGAGTCGGCAATTTCATTACCGGCTATTCCTATGTGCGAGGGAATCCAAATAAACTGTATACGAGTACCTCTTTCTTGAGCTACAAGTAATTTTGCCTTAATTAACGGGATGAGATAATTGCACTTGCGAGGAAATGGGGTCGCGAAAGCCTCTATCACGCTTTTCGAGTCAGTAACGATAGTGGCGCACGCTAACCGAAGGTCGAGGTATAGAAGTATAGCATTATAGATTGCCCAGGCTTCAGCAGTAAATACGGAAGACTGAGACGGTAGTATATGCATGATTTGGAGCTGTATCTGAGGAGAGTGACAAGCAGCACCAACGTAGTTCCCCGACTGAGTCTTAGACCCGTCAGTGTAAAATACCAAGGAATCCCTCATGATGTCCCCGAATGCTTGGTCAAAAAAAGCTTGCACCTGTTGTCGAGGAATACTGTTGAAGGTATCCATTGTTTCTGGGCTTGGATAGTAGTAAGGGGGGGAGAAGAAGGAAGAATAGAAGGAGTATTGAAAGGTAGGCAGGATTGTTGATTTGTATATGTTGTGAGTTGTCAGTTCGACACCTTTGAATGCTTCCGCTAGAGGAAAACTACGAGCTACGTATTCGGCCCTCTCCGTGCATTGTATAGTATGCTATCTCTGACAACGATTCCGTGACTGGATGATTCGTGACTGACTGTACCTTAATAAGGTACTTAGCAGCCAAATATTGAAGTCTTTAAAGGAGGCTCTTTGGCCTCAGCGAACATAGAGTTTATAGGAGTGGAAATGCGGTATCCCTGGCTGACTCTAATAGCTTTATTTTGTATTATTTCAAGTCTGTGAAATTTGGATGAACTTTGAAGGCAAAATATATGGGAGGCATATTCTAGGGAACCTCTCAAAATGGCTCTGTACACATTGAGAAGGAGCTGAGGATGAGCTCCCCACCAGACCCCCCTGAAGGAAGAAATAATATTCGCTGTTGTCCTGGCTTTGGAAATCAGATAATCCATGTGAGCAATGCCCGAGAGCTTGGGGTCTAGAACAACACCCAGAAAACGAACAGTTTCCGAGGGGCCAATGACCCTGTCATCGGGTTTTAGTGGGAGAAATTTCAAGTCCTCTGTCTCTTAGATATTTTTGGATCTGTTCAAGGGATCTTTGCAAGGAGTCTATTGCCTTTCGGAGGGTAGATGCCGTTGCATATATGACAATGTCGTCCGCGAATTGTAGAATTTTGGTGCGACTATGTAGTGATTTTGCTATTTTCCTTAAGTATATATTAAATAATGTCGGACTAAGAACCGATCCCTGGGGGGTACCCTTTCGCGAAGTGCGAGGGGAGGTAAGCTTTCCATCAACAACAAACTGTACGTTACGAAAGTGAATGAGATTTTGGACAAATTGGCAGATTCTTTTAGAGAAGCCGAGCTCTAACAGGTCTTGAATTAAAATGTCAGGAACGACATTGTCAAATGCGCCCTTCACGTCGATGAATAAAGCCGCAGTCATTTTGTTTTGAAGGAACCCTTCTTGAATTTCAGACGTTAGTATAGTGAGATTGTCAGAGCAGGATCTAAACTTGCGGAATCCAAACTGGAAATCAGGTACAAGGGACTCCGGGAGGGTCATCGATTCCATCACCCAGTGTAGCCTATTAAGAATGAGTTTTTCGAGAAGTTTAAGTACGCAGGAGGTGAGAGCTATCGGTCTAACTTATCCCACTGCCATGGGGCTTGGGGATAAGATAAACCAGCGAATGTGACCAGGACTCCGGAAAAACACCCTCCAGAAACAAGTTGTTGAGAACCCTCAGCAGCAGCTTTTTCAGGGGAGAAGGAAGCGATTTAAGAATTTGATAGTCTATTCTATCAATACCTGGACTAGACTTTAATTTAACGGAATTAAGTGCCGCATCGAATTGCTGGAATTGAAACGCATTGTCCATCCAAAAGAGGGACTCAGGTGTGGAAGCGGAGTTGTCAGGAATATTTAATGGTTCGGAATCACACGAGGGGGGACAGATGTTGGCCATTGCGGCCTCTATCTGTTCGCTATTCACGCCTGCAGAGGGATTGGCTGACGCCAATTTGTGATTTCTATACCTTTTCAGCATTCTCCAGACCTCCGTAGTAGAAGTCAGAAAGTCTAACGAAAAACAATATTCTCTCTATCCATCCCTTTTGGCCTTTCTCAAAATTTTCCTAGTTTCTGAGAGCTGAGCCCTATAGGCCTGATAATTTGCCACTGTAGGATCTTTGCGGTATATTTTGCATACCCTTTTTCTAGCCTGCACCGCCTCTGAGCACTCTTTGGTCCACCAAGGAGCAGGAGGAGGGCCAGTATGAGTACCGTCTTTTTTCCGATGTTTCAAGGAAACTGCCTCTCTAGCGGGAGAAGAGATCTCACTAAGAACGCACTCAACCTGTTCGAAGAATGTGTGATATTGTTGCAAGGGCTCCTTGTCACCCCACCTAAAAACCTCCGTTTCTAGATCCTCGGCTCGTGATTGCAGAATAGTAGTAAAGCTTCTCCATTGTTCCTTCGATAACTTGTGTTTGTGAGAAAACACATTCACTGACCTAACCTGCCGATTAACGTGGACCACGATCGGACGGTGGTCGCTGCCCATTGTGTCTCGAAGAGTGAGAGATTCGCATATAGGAGCCAGATTAGATGAACAAATTGCCAAGTCTAATAGTGAGGGCGTGATGCCTGGAGGAGGAATGTAGGTGGGCGAATCAGCGTTCATAAGTTTAAACGAATGCTGATCGAGGATATCAGCGACGTAAGTGCCTGCTGAGTTAGTCCGGGTCGCTCTCCAGTAGGGGTGATGGGCGTTTATGTCTCCCATAAGGAGAAAGTAATCACGAGAGCTAGCCAATGAGAATAGATCCCGCCAAGTACTCTGACAGACGGGGGGCTTAGAATGTCTATAAACTCCCAGAACGACAGTTTTGACGCTGGCAATCTCGAGCTCCAGACCGATAGCTTCTACAGACGGGTCCAATAGTCCCGCGAGATTAATTTGAGAGAACAGGATTGTCTCCTTAACTAGGACAAGCATTCCTCTGACACCAGGGTCAGCAGAGTCCTTTCTAACAACTTTAAAGCCACGGACGGAAAAGTCATTAGCAGGGGTCATACATGTTTCCGCCAGAAATATTACCTCATAGTCCTCGCAGAGTTTTTCTATCTCAGGTTTCTTACTCACCGCTCCCCTGCAGTTCCAGTACAGAATACCAGAGCCAGTGGCAAACGCAAAAGTCTGTGAAGAAGAATTAGTCATGTTGGAACGCTTAATGATGTGTAAGTTCTAGTAGCAAACGACGTACTTGTTGGATTCCCTCGCACAGTTGAGAGCCGTTAAGAGAGGGCGGAATAAGCTCAACTAGATGATTAATTAGCATTGCAAACATATTTAGAAATTGAAGATCATTGTTCTGAATAATATCATTCCTTAGCGATCCCTCTGGAGGGGAGCTTTGCTCAAGAGAGGGGGGAGAAAGGGAAGAGGATAGGGATTGGGAGGAGGGAGGATGAGGATCAGGATCAGAAGATGAAGTATCAAAGTTAAGGGTCCTACCGTTAGGAGCGAATAACATAGAATTGTGTAGGTCACGTAAGGCTTGCTGTCTTTGTGAATATTGATGATCACGTTCCCCTTCTCTGTTCTCTGTCCCTATCAATGAGGACAGGATTATCATCTTGGAAGTTTCGACGCTGCGTAAAAACCTTGATATTTTGACGGTCTTTAAAATTAGTGTTACCACGGTGACTACGAAGGGCCTCCGAGTATGTGCCTCCATAGCTGTTATCGCAGTTCGCACCAAAAGCGTTGGTTAGGTATTCATAAGGGTTATAATTCGCATTGGGATTGGGAGACTGTTGCGACTGTTGAGAGATAACACTGTTGGCTGCTTTAGCCGTAGAGAAGGTGACCATTACCTTATTGTTCCCCATTTGTTTGCATTCAATAATGTCCTTCTTAAAAGAGGCGTTTATCATACGTGAAATTTTCAGGGAATGAAGGGAGACGTTCGTTTGAGCATGCTGAAAATGTACAACGAAAGGTTTCTCGTCGGTATCTCGATAGCGATTAGTTATCTTATTAGGCTCTGAGGGAAGGGGGGTCGACGCCGCAGGGGGGGCCCCGTCGCTGCCGGGCTGCTTCTCGCCGGGTTCCTTCGCGGGAACGTTGCGAGTGTCGCAAGAAATCTTAATTCTATCTTCAGTCATACCTTCGGTATCCGCCGATCGCTTTTGACCGCGCGGGGGGTCAATGTCCATAACGTTATTTTCATCACATACGTTTACGTTGGTTGTAAGGGACCTTACATCGTTGATCCCCGTCGGCTCGGGGGGGGGGACGAAACCCGAGTCTTCGCCGCTGTTGTTTCCTTTGCGACTCCTTTGCTTCTTCTTCCCCATATTTTTCACTTGCTCGAGCTTTATAAATTCGGAAACACGAGATGTCTTTTGCGCATCGGGGGGGGGGGGGGGGGAATGGGAACGAGATTGAGAACGCGAGTGAGATTGAGTGCACGACTCAAAGCTCGATCGTGAGCGCGAACGCGAACGCGATCGCGAGTCAGAACACGAATCCGGCACCGTTAACGAATCTTTTGCCGTTTTTTCGAAAAAACTATCAAAATCGCCGCGAGGTACGGACAAGCATCGCTGCCGGTCCGTCCCTTCCGAAATGTTTTCCTTTACAGGGGCCGAAGCCGCCTGCATAATTGTATAAACCTAGCACTAGCAAGGGTTATCGTATTTTAACAATTACTAGAATAAGAAAAGGGGAAACCCCTTGAAGCTACCCAAGACACACAAGTTTAACACTCGTCCATATAATTCACACGATAACACGAGGTTAGGACTGCGCAGAATCGCAGGGAGGGAAAGCACACGTCCGTACTTGTCGAGCGCTCACCGTCGAATCCATGTAGCGACTACGAACATGCCCTGTGGCCATATGCGCATGCTCAGTGGCCGCACGCGCATGCAAGAGGTCACGTGACAACTGTTTGGTTGGTAAGTCAGAAGTGTAACATAATTCGAAATGATATTCTTTCGGCGTATAGATTAGTGACGCGCTTTAAAAGTATTTAAGTGTTTAAAGCGCGTCAACTAACCTATGTAGGTTAGTGACGCGCTTTAAAAGTATTTAAGTGTTTAAAGCGCGTCACTAACCTAAGCAGGGCACACATGTGTGTGCCCTGCTTTAACGAAAATCACAACTTCTATAAAGCAGGGCATACACACGTGTGTGTGTGCCCTGCTTTAACGAAAATCACAACTACCATAAAGCAGAGCATACACACGTGTGTGTGCCCTGCTTTAATGAAAATCACAACTTCTATAAAGCAGGGCATACACACGTGTGTGTGTGCCCTGCTTTAACGAAAATCACAACTTCTATAAAGCAGGAAATACACACGTGTGTGTGTGTGCCCTGCTTTAACGAAAATCCTTAAACAGTTAAATACTTTTAAAGCGCGTTACTAACCTACATAGGTTAGTTGACGCGCTTTAAACACTTAAATACTTTTAAAGCGCGTCACTAATCTATACGCCGAAAGAATATCATTTCGAATTATGTTACACTTCTTACTTACCAACCAAACAGTTGTCACGTGATCTGCTGCATGCGCGTGCGGCCACTGAGCATGCGCATATGGCTGCAGGGCATGTTCGTAGTCGCTACAGTTCTTCGGTATGACAGGAATCATAACCTGATTCCTGTCAACTTTTACGTTTAATATCTCGCTTCGCGGGGCAGAGCGACACTTTTTTCTGCCAGATTCGGTCGTTTTGTGCAAAAACGCGTCGATTAAGCCTAAGTTCAACGAAATCGGTGAGGAGGCCACTATTCTTCAGATTTACCAAAAATACACTCAACTTTTGGTGTTAACTATAAAAAAAACAAAAAGAAACCTTAAAAGTTGAGTGTGATTTCGGACCGCCAATTGAAGGTTAACCTTCAAATGATGGTTAACCTTCAAATAATGGTTAACCTTCAATTAATGGTTAATTCTTATAATATATATTATCGAAAGCAAATTGAGAACATTCAAATATGGGGTTTACTCTCTTTGGGTGTTACTTCCCGCACAGCATTTTATATTTCAAATAGATAGTAGATACATAAAATTTGAAATGTTGCTGTATAGCAGATACGTATAGCAATACGTATAAATCATGTACTAGATACATGTTTAATACCGATCAATGTCCGTGTCTAGATACGTAATTACGTTACGTATCAGCTACGTATATGACAATATATGACAATATATATTCGATACGTGTTAAACACGTAAATTATGTATTTGATACGTATCTGTAATATTGCAAATACGCGTTTAAAATGTACTGTGTAGATCATATCCATACATTGGAGGAATAAAAAGCCATAGTGGTGTAAGTCAAATTTTTAAAAATATTAACTTGTATGCATAGATGCAATTTATATATTGTATAGTTCCTCTACCTCTCCATATACATATACATAAAGTTTAAAGTAATAAAAATGTTTATATACTAATTATATTCTTAAAATATTAAAAGTGTTAGCATTTAGAAATATATTATTGATATATATATAAAGCATTTGTATTACTGTAAACTTTATATTTTATTTGTTTCCGAAACTAAATAAAATAAAAAGTTTGAAGAAGTGCATACAACATAGTAGTATTTTTTAATATTATTTTAATACAAATGTTAAAGCTAGATATACCTACATTTTTATACAAAATGCTTTTACGCAAATGTTAGTAATATATAATACTTTTTGATTCTTTTTAAGAGAAAACAATATAATTATATAAACTTTTAATAAACATTATACAGGGTGTTTCCTAAGTAAGTAGACAAACTTAAAGGAGATATTCCTTGGCTTATTTGACCACTAAGAAGAAAAGGTCTTATGAACATGTGTCCTAAACTGCTTCGTTTTTAAAATATCGGGTGTCAAAGTTGTGGAAAAAAGTATAAAAATTTCGAAAATCTGGAAAACGTTTAAAGATATTTAATTTAAAGGACCTTGCCATATCCTTATGGAAATTGAGTTTCGGTGAAATTAGCTGAAACTTTGGAAATAAACAGTTTATGTAATGCTGATCAAAAGTCACAATAGGCAAGATTCACAATAATCAACCGTTTAGATGCTATCAGCGTTCAAAAGTCAAAATAAGGTGTTATTTCAGTACTATTGTGGGACAATGGATTTCGGTGAAATTGGCTGAAACTTTAGAAATAGATAGTTTATATGATGCTGATTGAAAGTTATAATAGGTAAGATTCACACTAATCGATCGTTTAAGCGCTATTACAGCATTCAAAAGTCAAAATAAGGCGTTATGTCAGTACTATAGTGGGTCAGTGAATTGCAATGTATTATTCTCCAGAATCACACAATTTATTCTTTTTGTTAATACAAAAATATATATTTATGTGAAAAAAATGTATACATGTATGCATGTATATACATGTATGTGAATTGTGTTATAAGATTATAATTTATATATGTGTATATATGCTGTATATATGTATATACACATGCATGTATACATATTTTCTTCACATAAATACATATTTTTGTATTAACAAAAAGAATAAGTTGTATGATTCTATAGAATAATACATTGCAGTCCACTGTCTCACAATAGAGCACTGACATAACGCCTTATTTTGACTTTTGACCGCTAATAGTGCTTAAACAATAGATTATTGTGAATCTTGCCTATTATACCTTTCGATCAGCATCATATATACTATCTATTTCCAAAATTTCAGCCAATTTCACCAAAATCCACTGTCCCACAATAGTATACTGAAATAACACCTTATTGTTATTTTGACTTCTGAACGCTGATAGCATCTATAAACGGTTGATTATTGTGAATCTTGCCCATTGTGACTTTTGATCAGCATTACATAAACTATTTATTTCCAAAGTTTCAGCTAATTTCACCGAAACCCAATTTCCATAAGGATATGGCGGAGTCCTTTGGTATGCATACATGTGGTATTAAGAACCATTTTCTAGTAGGGGAGACCGGGGCGAAGTCGTCACCGGGGCGGAGTCGTCATTGCAATTATCTCGAAATCTGTGTGTTGTGTGAACTTGCCATTAATACTGTAAACGCGGCTTATGTGTGTGCGCTTTTTTTGTAATTATTTTCCGCCATCGTGTTTTTAATTAATGTTTCCATTTTTCTATTAAAAAATAATTAATAAAATGTATATTATCATTTTTCATGATCGGAATTATGAATTTTCACTTAAAATTTAGTTCGAGAATGGAGTGACGACTCCGCCCCGGCAATTTTGACATTTCAATTTTTGCACCTTTGTCGTTTTCACTCTATACCAGTTGAACAAAGCGACGTAGACCAAAAATGTCCGTATAAATTTTGTAGCCAAGGGTTCACTCTTTACAACGGTATATCACATTTTACTAAAATTATTTGTTTTGTTGTTAAAAATCGGCACTGAAAAAATAGTGACGACTTCGCCCCGGTCTCTTTCCTACCGATAAAACATTTTTAGATTCACCAAGAGCGTGCATCTTTGACACCTTGTATTTTAAAAACGAAGTAGTTTAGGACACATATTTATAGAACCTTTTCTTCTTAAAATAAGCCAAGAAATATCGCCTTCAAGTTTGTCTACTTATTTAAGAAACACCCTGTATAATTATAAAAAACTGATTGATGTAAGTCTGATCATTACTGAGAGAAGGTGATGTTGAAACTAATGGTTGATGATCATTTTTTCATTTTCAATCATTCTTTTATACGTTCGGCCGATGCGATGGTTCAAATACTTCAAATCAGTCACACCACTGCTTGTTAATTCTAGCAAAAAATAATTTTTTTCCGTTTTTTCTTGTGCTAATCGTCTCTTATGCCTCGAAGAAATATCACGATTACTTCCTTTTTCCACGATATTGCAAAAATTATTTATTATTATGTATCTAACCTATAAAAATAACAATCAAATATGCATTAATTGTACAGCAATTACATACAATCGTATGGAAATTCAAATCTATTACAAAATGAGAACTTACCTTTGACTCACTATTTAATTTAAATTATTTTTTACTATATAATTTAAATGTGTTTATTATCCTACACTCAGATAACAACTACGATTACGTGACTGAAAAAGTGTCCGTTTAATGATTTTTTGAGGTTAATGGCGCTACTACGGTACGCCTTCTTATTACATTTTGTTAAATATGTATCAACTACGTGTTTGATACATTCATACATTATAATTATATATATTATATATTATATAATATGCGCAGTATACTTGCTATGTATTATATGGGTGTTTCTACGTAAATAGCGTTTTTTCAGATTGCAAATATCTCAATTTCAAACATACCTAAAAAAATTTTTTTTTTCCTGTTTTTGAGTGAATATAGAAGCAGAAACATACCCTGAAAGCCAGCGTACTACAACATCAAAAACCTGAAAGTAATGGCTTATTCATCAGTGATCTGGTAAAGTGCGGTAATGAGTCGACTTTGCATGTCTAGTAAAATATTGAATTACCTCAACAATGAGTGATTTTGAGAGGAAATGTCAAAAAAATTCCGTTTTTGGGGCCAAAACGGGGCCAAAACGTTTTGGGGCCCTTGGGGCCAAAAAATATTTTACCGTATTTGATTTTATTTCGCCGTATTTTACCGTATTTGATTTTATTTCGCCGTATTTTACCGTGTTTGATTTTATTTCAACGTTTTTTACCGTGTTTGATTTTATTTCAACGTCAAACCCATGAATGGCCAGGTGAATGACATGCCAGTAGACTGACATTTCATGGTTGAATTAATCTCACTTTCTCCTGAATTGACGTAAACCAATTTCCATTAAAAATCAAGTTTAGCCTACCGAATATCATCAGAATTTTACCACTAGAAAGAAAAATTTACTGCGATATAATAAAAAAAGATGTGCCAGGCAAATGACGCGTAATTTTATGACATACCTTTTCTCAAGTGAAATACACGATTACGATTGTATCACGCTCAAAACAACCAACCACCAACAATGTAAACAACACACCTGATGTCCAATTCTTGAAATCTCCACACCAGACTCCCATTGAATCGATGCAACATGGCGGAACCACGGTAAAATTTAAAATGTGCAATTTTACTCCATATGTCCGGACCAAGTTTGAAGCCGGTTTTTTCGGTTCCAAAGGGAGATTTATGTTTAATAATGATGTTAAAATCTTAGTTCTATATTATGATTGAATGAACATGGGGAATTTTCAATTGAGTTTGCAATTGGAGGGAGTAAGTGTAACTGGAATAGAGAATTTTCGACAATGGACAGGCCAGGTAACTGACATTTTTAGGAGTTTCTGCATGTTTCCATTGGATAAGCCACTCCCCAATTAACAGATTATTGTGCGATACTTCAAATACGATGCAGTAGTGAACTTTCACAACGCTTGCTTACCCTCCTCTCAATCATGAACATATAACAAGCTTGGACAGTAAAAAACGCTATTTACGTAGAAACACCCATATACGTATTTAGACTTGAATATTTCATACCTATTGCATTAATTACGTATTTAACACGTTATATTTTATATGAAATGAAATACAATGAAAAGGCAATATAGTTACGTATTTAATCTATGTATATTTGCAATGAAAGGTGCTGTGCGGGTTTCATTTGAGGGTTTATATTTTTAGGGTTTATACCGTCATTTTTAAGGATTAACCATTAAGGGGTAACACCACTGTAGCGGCCCGGAAATTTTGACAATTTTTTATGGGAATATAGTGAATGGAATACAAAATCTGTTTAAAGGCCTTTATTGTACATACTTTAAAGTGTGTTCACAATTTTTTTCAATTTTTGTTTTTACAAAATGGCGGCGCCAGAGCTCAGCAAAGGAAGCCTCTAGTGTTCTGCGGCCGGAAAGATTTCTCCTCCAATTTTTGACCTGGAACAAAAAACCAAAAATTTTTTAGTTTTATATAAGATTAGCTCGAGAAAGACGTACGGAAATTAAAAAATATCATTTTTTGTAAAAATGGTGCATGTTTGAACAAAAATGAAACGTTTTTACAAATAAAACGTTTTGTTCAAACGTGCACCATTTTTACAAAAAATGATATTTTTTAATTTCCGTACGTCTTTCTCGAGCTAATCTTATATTAAACTAAAAAAATTTTGGTTTTTTGTTCCAGGTCAAAAATTGGAGGAGAAATCTTTCCGGCCGCAGAACACTAGAGGCTTCCTTTGCTGAGCTCTGGCGCCGCCATTTTGTAAAAACAAAAATTGAAAAAAATTGTGAACACACTTTAAAGTATGTACAATAAAGGCCTTTAAACAGATTTTGTATTCCATTCACTATATTCCCATAAAAAATTGTCAAAATTTCCGAGCCGCTACAGTGGTGTTACCCCTTACTTAAAGGTTAATCACTATTTTTGAAGGTTAACCATCATTTGAAGGTCCGAAATCACACTCAACTTTAATGGTTTTTTTAGTGTTTTTTTTTACGGTTAACACCAAAAGTTGAGTGTATTTTTCCATAAGGAGCTGGAGCTCTGATATCTGTTGTAAATGCAGTTTTAGGAACTGAACCGACGAAAGTATCTCACTGAGAAAAGCAACAAAAATATATAATGTAAAATTTTATTGTTCGTTAAAAGATGCTTAAATTTTTGCCTTTTTGTTTTATTTTATTAATAAATATTTTATTAGAGAGAAAAATAAAAGCAGTTAAGAAAAATACGCAGATTACTTATAAAATTTATGAACGGTTGTTTTTATTTGTGACGATAATAATTTATCGTTAAATTTGATTGTCATTTTCAGTTTACTAATTCTTTTTTAATAGTTCTTTTTATACTAAAATATATAGGGGAAGATGCTGTACCTCGGAACACTTTTAAGTTTTTGATTTTTCTGAGCCAGTTTTAATTTAAAAATTTTGAAAAATATATATTATTAAAGTATATATATATATTTTTTAGTATTAAAAAACCCAAATTTTTATTACCATCCTGTAAGAGAATACAGCAATTTTTTATAAATTGGAAAAAGGTACAGCAGCTTGATGTACCTTGGAACACTCTTTTTTGTACCTTGGAACACCTATAAAAAATTTTAATTTAAAAAAAAAGTAAATCTTTTCGAAGAAATATAATATTTTATTAAATTTAGTTACATCCTGGACAATTATTAAACTGAAAATGACAATCAAGTCTAACGAGATAAATCATTATCGTCATAAATAAAAACAACCGTTCATAAATTTCATAAGTAATCTTGCATGTTTTTCTTAACTGCTTTTATTTTTCTTTCTAATAAAATATTCTTATTAATAAAATATTTATTAATAAAATAAAACAAAAAGGCAAAAATAAAAATAAAATAAAATAAAATAATATCAACGCTTAATTCTAATAAATTATTTAAGCATCTTTTAACGAACAATAAAATACATTATGGGACGTTTTACGTCAACCGGGCCACTACTGCGTCCAAAAATTGCCGTAATGGAATGAGACGTGTGACGGCTCAAAATGTTCGTTAGAAGCGCTTTTCAAAAGCCATATGGCCTTTCCGAAAAATCCAATATGGCGGTGCCAATATGGCGCTGACAATCTGCTGACATGGTCCCTAATTGTACGAAATCTTTGATTTACGTGCCAAAACCACCTGGAATGGCTCCAAAATCATTATTGGGCAGTTTTCACAAGGCCGGTGAACATTAATCCGTACCTAAATTCTCGAAACTTTATATGGCGGATCCAATATGGCGACTACATATCTTAATCCATCGTTTATCATAATATGTCCTTTTCCACCGTGAAGATTACTCAAAATGCCTTCTAATTCCTTATCTGGAGGTTCGTAAGGTCAATTAATATGATTTTGGAGTCGGGAGGTATGCGTAATACAAGATGGAGAATCCAATATGCCAGCGAAAACACCTGCAGTTCCGTTATAACTTCAGCTGAAGCGGAAGAAAACTCGAAATAGCTCGAAGTCGACCACGTGTGTAGCGATGACGTCAATGTCCATGAGTTTGTAGCCAGAATAGGGAACACCAAATTCTATTGAAGCACTTTTGGAACTATTACTATTCAGTATCAAAATTTTACATTGAGCACAGTTGAGTCTCCTTTGTGAGATTATACAGCACTTTAGGATACTCGAATTCCTGCCCTTCGACAAGCAATTTTTCATCAGTCGTTTTCACGACTGTTTGCGACGAACTGTTGGTGTTCCCTATTGTGGCTACAAACTCATAGTCATTGACGTCATCACTTCACACGTGGTCGATTTCGAGCTATTTTGAGTTTTCTTCCGCTTTAGCTGAGCTTATAACGGAACTGCAGGTGTTTTCGCTGGCATATTGGATTCGCCATCTTGTATTACGCATACCTCTGGACTCCAAAATCATATTCATTGACCTTACGAACCTCCAGATAAAGAATTAGAAGGCATTTTGAGTAATCTTCACGGTGGAAAAAAACTTATTGTGAGTTAAATGGTGGATTGAAATATATAATCGCCAATATTGGATCCGCCGTATAAAGTTTCCAGAATTTATGTACGGATTAATGTTCACCGGCCTTGAAAACTGCCCAATAGTGATTTTGAAGCTATTCCAGGTGGTTTGGCATGTGGATCAAAGATTTCGTACGATCAGGGACCATGTCAGCAGATTGTCAACGCCATATTGGCACCGCCATATTGGATTTTTCGGAAAGGCTACATGGCTTTTGAAAGGCGCTGTCCTAACAAACATTTTGAGCCGTCATACGTTTCATTCCATTGCGGAAATTTTTGGACGCAGTGGTGGCCCGGTTGACGTGAAACGTCCCTTATATATTTTTGTTGCTTCTCTCAGTGAGATACTTTCGTCGTTTCAGTTTCTAAAACTGCATTTACAACAGATATCAGAGCTCCAGCATCCGGCCTTGGTCTTTTTATTCCACGTTTACTTACGTGGCATGGTAGCTATAATACAAACAAATAGCTTCCAATTACTCTACCTGTCAGTAAAAATGGAAAAAATTGTAGTTAAACAAATAACTAAAAGTCCCAGATAGCCAAGCGTGATAGAGCATATTGAGCAAACTAATGCATTGCATGTGTTTTCATATATTTGCTGTAAATTTGCTGACATCGAAATAGAACACGTTACAAATACAGCTACATGACTACTTATACATGCAATCAGTTGACGCAATTTCAGGAGCAAACGGTTCGCAATATTGGTACGTTATGTTGTCTGCAACATGTCAGCAACATGACAGCAATGAATGATTCATCGTCCCATCTTGAGCATCATGATGCAAACATGACGGCAACAACACATATATAATGATTTCCATCCGTTATCGTGTATATGTAATCAAGCTATAAAGTTTTTTAATTGTATCTCGTTGCTAACGAAGTGTTGACAATATGAAATTGTCACAAATCCCTCACAAATTGATGCTATCACGTTGCAATCAATTTGCTGTTAATAGAAATATAATTCATATGAGTTCAACCCGATAAGCATAATGCTGTCTCACCTTGTTCCGAGTTTGTCAAAATTAGTTGCATTAACGACAAGCTGCTTGTTGGCAACATGGCAGCAAACTCACTGCATTTGGCTATCTGGGGTTATATAAAGATAACAATCAGCTAATATACTTTTAAAATAGCGTTCCAATAAGGTACATCAACCGTCATGTTCCAACCCAAGTAGCAAAAAAAATATTTTTTAAACGTTTTTAAAAACATTTTTAGTAATGAAAAAAAAATATTTAAAAAACGTTTAAATTAATGGGATAGATCCTTTTTTCTAATTAAAAAAATATTTATTTTAATATTGTAAAAAACGTTTTTTTAACATTAAAAAAATGTGTTTTTAATATTAAATAAACGTTTGTTAACCTTTAAAAATGTTTTTTTAACATTAAATAAATGTTCTATTAACATTAAACATTTTTTTAATGTTTAAGGACGCTTATTTTAACAACTTTTTCGACAAAGAAATGTTTAAAGAACGTTCTTTTTCTTTATCTAAAAACCGCTTTCCTAACTGTTTTTTTTATATATTGGGTGTGCGTACAACCTCGCGTCCATCTGAAAAAACTGCTCTCTCAAGCCGGTCACCCATCCGAGTAGAATACCGCGCCCACATTGCTTGACTTTGATGATCGAATGGACAAGTGACGATCCTCTGACTCTGACGCGTCCTTCTTACCTGTACTTGTCTACAACATATCTTTAAAGTGTTAAAAAATCTTATGGGTCCTATGACGCGGAAATTTTTTACGGAACGGCACATAATTTATAAAGCAAAACGACCACAGAAAAATTTGATTGAAACATCTCTTACAAATAAATAATTAATATAAAATAATATTTGAAGTAAATACTAATATATAAATATTAAATAAATATTTTTTTCATATTATTATTGCAAATAAATAATTAATGTAAAATAAATATTAAATTAATGTCGAATAAATGTTAAATAAATGTTTTTTTAAATCATTATTGCAAATAAATTATTAATGTAAAAGAAATATTAAATAAATGTCAAATAAACGTTAAATAAATATTTTCTCTAAATCACTATTTCAAATAAATAATCAATGTAAAATAAATATTTAATAAACATTAAATAAATATTTTTTTTACAATGAATTGTACAATGTATAATTAATGAAAAATAAATATTTAAAAAACATTTAAAAAACATTGTCTGCTGCTTGGGAAGGTACATACCCAGATAGCACAGATGATCGTTATGAACTCAAAAAGGATTTCACGAATCCTGTTTGAGTTCATAACAATCATCTGTGCTATCTGGGTATGTACCTTCCCAAGCAGCAGACAATGTTTTTTAAATGTTTTTTAAATATTTATTTTTAAAAAGGATTTCACGAATCCTGTTTGAGTTCATAACAATCATCTGTGCTATCTGGGTAGAAATCAATTTCTAATAAAAAATTAGTTAACAGCTTATAGGTTATAAATGAGGTTATAAATAATTTACTATATTATTCTACATATTTGACACATTCTTACTAGCCTTGGCTGATAACTATATCTTTATTATAAAAAATTACAAAAATCACAGTACAAATCTCAATAAATTTATTTTACGCGTCATAAAATACAAAAGTCGATATAACTTACGTGTAAATAATCACAACGACACAAAACTACAGATTTAAAGAGATTATCAAATAACTCAACAATTAATACTATAAACTATCACCAGATGTGAACACTATTCGATTATGACAGAATGTTCCAACGTACAGCTGTACACCTTCTCCTATATGTACTTTAATAATATATTTTTTTCAAAATTTTTAAATTAAAACTATGGCTCAGAAAAATCAAAAACTTAAAAGTGTTCCAAGGTGTACCCAGCACCTTCCCCTACACTTTAAATATTTTTAAAGTAATTTTTGAAGCTTTTGAATATCCCTTCGTATTTGTGATCAAAATACAATTAATTCTTTGTCTCGTTAAATTTCATATTTTATATAGGTATTTTATTT
This sequence comes from Temnothorax nylanderi, assembly GCF_030848795.1. Taxonomy (NCBI): domain Eukaryota; kingdom Metazoa; phylum Arthropoda; class Insecta; order Hymenoptera; family Formicidae; genus Temnothorax; species Temnothorax nylanderi. The sequence continues at coordinate 145,691 of NW_027249317.1, read as the reverse complement.
TACTCAAACAACGCTGCTATTTTAAAAAATTAAGTTTTCCTCCTATATACATGCTGCTTTTCCATCCTATATACATATTTGTGTGTTTTAATTGGATATTCTTATACCGGGTGTCCTAAAAGCCCTGGAATAATCAAATAACTCGAAAATAAAACATTTTTAAGAAAAATGTTTCAAATAAAAGCTATAGGCTCTTAAGTGGCATATTAAGTAGCAATGTTATTGCATAGTTAGTGTTAAGGTCATGTAAAAATCACTTCAAAATTTTTAAATAGAAACCTCCATTTTTAATTGCATATTCTTGTAGCTTACGTTATAAAAGCTTTTCAAAACACTATAATAAAGTTCCATTCCATAAAGTATTTTCCGAGTTATGACTGTTATGAGTTTGTAAGATACAGTATCGCCAGCATTAGTATTGTGAACCACAGGGAAGTTGCTGGTCGGATTTTGCGCATCATGTGCATCGTTCAACGTTTAATGGCTTCTGCACACGGGACGCAGAAACGCTTATCGCGCGGCAAGTAGCAGAAAAATATGACACGGTAACCAATCAAAGTTGGATCGAGTTTAATTTTTTCCGCACGACGGAAGATTTGGCTGGCTATGACGCCAACTTCCGCCGCGCGGCAAGCGTTACCGCTTCTTCTTCTTTTTTGATTAATGGCACCCGCCTCTTGTCAGTGGCGATACGGCCAAGATCTTGTTAAAAATGAGTGTCGATGAGGCTTGTGTTACTATTACAATATGGTTCGTTTCCATTCGAGCGGTGAGACGGCATAAACTGTGTGCGAAATGTAGAGAGGAAAGCTTAAGGAGCGGTGGAGGGGAGCGTGGCGCGTGGTTTAAATTTGAACTTCTATAGCCTTACAAAAGGCCATGATTAGACGACACACCTTGCTAGTGGGTTTTCTGAAAATATCGTATATGTCGCGACAATTAGGTCCTTTACTCTTACAGATAACTTCACGGAGCTTAATACTATGCCTAATGGTAATTGGACAATGAAAGATTAAGTGATTGATGTCCTGAATCCGGTTACCGCATGGACATGAGCTATCATCAATGAGATTCTTAAAAAATGAGATACAAGCTGTGGTTTAAGTTATAATGATTAGCTCTGATACGGTTCACGGTTACAATTGTTTCTCTGCTAAGACCAGACTTGTAATACCAAGGTTTTGACGACTCCCGGTATATGTTATTATAATAGTGGGTTCCTTTATTACGGGCGCGCGTGGCAAGATAGTCTTTAAAGCGATTGTCGAGTCTTTCCTTAGAAATTGCAAAAAGGTCCGTATATGGAATTTTGAACTGTGGGGGTGAGGTACCTTCTCTAATTTCCCTTTTTGCCAGTGAGTCAGCAATCTCGTTGCCGGCTATTCCTATGTGCGAGGGAATCCAAATAAACTGTATACGAGTGCCTCTTTCTCGGGCCATAAGTAATTTTGCTTTAATTAGCGGGATAAGATAATTACACTTGCGAGGATATGGGGCCACAAAAGCCTCTAACACGCTTTTCGAATCAGTAACAATAGTGGCACACGTTGGCCGAAGGTCAAGACATAAAAGTACAGCGTTATAGATTGCCCAGGCTTCAGCAGTAAATACGGAAATTTGAGACGGTAGTTTATGCATGATTTGCAATTGAATCCGAGGGGAGTGACAAGCAGAGCCAACGTAATTTCCCGACTGAGTCTTGGACCCGTCAGTGTAGAATACCAAAGTATCCCTCATGACATCACCAAATGCTTGGTCAAAAGCTGTCTGCACCTGTTGTCGAGGAATTCTGCTAAAGATATACATTAAGTCTGGACCTGGATAGTAGTGAGGGGGGGGGGAGAAAAAGGAAGAATAGAAGGAGTATTGAAAGGTGGGCAAAATTGTCGATTTATAAATGTAGCAGACTGTCTGTTCGACACCCCTGAATGCTTCCGCAAGAGGGAAATTTCGAGCAATGTATTCAGCCCTCTCCGGGTCCTGCATTGCATAGTATGCTATCTGTGACAGCGACTGCGTAACTGGATGATTCGTGACTGATTGTACCTTAATAAAATACTTGGCAGCCAAATATTGTAATCTTAGCTTTAAAGGAGGCTCTTTGGCCTCAGCAAACATAGTGTTTATAGGAGTGGAAATGCGGTATCCCAGACTGACTCTTATAGAATAAGTGTTCGATTTCGCTCAATAAAGCAATAGCTGAATAATAGAAACGGTCAAATTACGAGCAATTAATAGGTGTATATTTATTAAAACCACTTTGACAACGTATGTGTTCGCAATATAAAAAAACCAACGTTAACGTTTCGGCCTTACTTGGCCTTCTTCAGAACAAGCCGCATAATTCCAACTTAATCGCTCCTCAGAATTTAACGCATCAAATCATATTAAAAGAACGGAGAATTCGCAACCGTCGCAATATGTAAGAGTCAAAACCTCAAGTGTTCGTCAAATGTATGTTCTCGGTCGTCTCCTTCGCTGCAAAAACGACGCCACTGTCCGTGATGTCCCTGCATACGCGAATCTTTATGTCACCCGACCGTCTTAATGGTAAATAAGACGTCGGTACAGCGAAGGATACGGAGACTTCCTTCCATCGTCTCACCGTATGTGTGATCACCGCGAGAGATTACATACGACTCAAGACGACCGAGAACTCTTACATATTGCGACGGTTGCGAATTCTCCGTTCTTTTAATATGATTTGATGCGTTAAATTCTGAGGAGCGATTAAGTTGGAATTATGCGGCTTGTTCTGAAGAAGGCCAAGTAAGGCCGAAACGTTAACGTTGGTTTTTTTATATTGCGAACACATACGTTGTCAAAGTGGTTTTAATAAATATACACCTATTAATTGCTCGTAATTTGGCCGTTTCTATTATTCAGCTATGACTCTTATAGCTTTGTTCTGAATTATTTCAAGCCTATGGAACTTGGTTGAGTTTTGAAGGCAGAAGATATGGGAGGAAATTCTAAAGAACCTCTTAAAATGGCTCTGTACACATTGAGGAGAAGCTGGGGATGAGCTCCCCACCAGACCCCCCTGAGGGAAGAAATAATATTCGCTGTTATCCTGGCTTTGGAAATCAAATAGTCCATGTGAGCGGTACCCGAGAGCTTGGGGTCAAGAACAACGCCTAGAAAACAAACAGTTTCCGAGGGGCCAATGACCCTGTCGTCGATTCTAATGACACAATGATTATAGTTACGCTTGAAAGGCGAGAAGATCATGAGCTGGGTTTTGGTGGGAGAGATCTCAAGTCCTCTATCTCTGAGATATTTCTGGATTTGTTCTAAGGATTTTTGCAAGGAGTCAATTGCTTTTCGAAGGGTACATGCCGTTGCATATATAACTATGTCATCTGAAAATTGCAGAATTTTGGTGCAACTATGAAGTAGTTTTGCTATTTTTCTTAAGTATATATTGAATAATGTCGGACTTAAAACCGATCCCTGGGGGGTACCTTTCGTGAGGTACGAGGGGGGGGGGTGAGCTTTCCATCAACAAGAAACTGCACATTACGGGAGTGAATAAGATTTTGGATGAACTGGCAGATTCTAGAATGTCGGGAACGACATTATCAAATGCGCCTTTCACATCAATGAATAAATCCGCAGTCATTTTATTTTGGAGGAACCTTTCCTGAATTTCAGACGTTAGTATAGTAAGGTTGTCAGAGCAGGATCTAAACTTGCGGAATCCAAACTGGAAATCAGGTACAAAGGACTCCGAGGGGGCCCTCGATTCCATCACCCAGTGTAGCCTATTGAGAATGAGTTTTTCGGGTAACTTAAGTATACAGGAGGTGAGAGCTATCGGTCTAACTCCACCGCCATGAGGCTTGGGGATAAGATAAACTAAAGAGTGCGACCAAGACTCCGGAAAAGCACCCTCCAAGAACAAGTTGTTGAGGATCCTCAGCAGCAATTTCTTCAGAGAGATAGGAAGTGATTTAAGAATCTGATAGTCTATTTTATCAATTCCTGGGCTGGACTTTAATTTAAAAGAATTGAGAGCAGCTTCGAATTCCTGGAACTGAAATGCATTGTCCATCCAAGAGAGGGACTCAGGTGTGGAAGCGAAGTTGTCTGGGATATTTTGTGGTTCGGAATTACACGAGGGAGGACAAATGTTAGCCATTGCGGCCTCTACCTGTTCGCTATTCACACCTGCGGAAGGATTGGCTGACGCCAATTTGCGATTTCTGTACCTTTTCAGCATCTTCCAGACCTCCGTGGTAGGAGTCAGAAAGTCTAACGAAGAACAATATTCTCTCCATCCATCCCTCTTGGCCTTTCTCAAGATTTTCCTAGTTTCAGAGAGCTGAGCCCGATAAGCCTGATAATTTGCCACTGTGGAATTTTTACGGTATACTTTGCATACTCTTTTTCTGGCCTGCACTGCTTCTGTACATTCCTTGGTCCACCAGGGGGCGGGAGAAGGGCCGGCATAAGTGCCGTCTTTTTTCCGGTATTTCAAGAAAACTGAATCCCTAACGGGAGGAGAGAACTCACTAAGAACGTTTTCAATTTGTTCAAAGAAGGCACGATATTGTTGCAAGGGCTCATTATCACCCCACTCAAGAACCTCTGTCTCCAGATCCTCAGCACGTGCTTGCAGAATAGAAGTAAAGCTTCTCCACTGTTCCTTTGATAGCTTGTGTTTACAAGAAAACACATTTACAGATCTAACCTGCCGATTAACGTGAACAACGATCGGACAGTGGTCGCTGCCCATTGTATCTCGAAGAGTAAAAGATTCACATAGAGGAGCCAGATTAGATAAACAAATTGCCAGGTCTATTAATGAAGGCGTGATACCCGGAGGCGGAATGTAGGTAGGCGAATCGGAGTTCACAAGTTTGAACGGATGTTGATCAAGGATATCAGCGACGCAAGTGCCTGCTGAGTTAGCCCGGGTCGCTCCCCAGTAGGGGTGATGGGCGTTTATGTCTCCCATAAGAAGAAAGTAGCCACAAGAGCCAGCCAACGAGAAGAGATTTTGCCAGGTATTCTGGCAGACGGGAGGCTTAGGGTGCCTGTATACTCCCATAACGACAGTCTTGACGTTGGCAATCTCTAGCTCTAGTCCAATAGCTTCTACGAACGGGTCCAATAGGCCTGCGAGATTAATTTAAGAGAATAAGATTGTCTCATTGACTAGGGCTAACATACCTCTAACACCAGGATCAGCAGAATTCTTTCTGATGACTTTAAAGCCACGGACGGAAAAGTCATTAGCAGGGGTCATACATGTTTCCGCCAGAAATACTACCTCATAATCCTCGCAAAGTTTTTCTATTTCAGGTTTCTTACTCACCGCTCCCCTGCAGTTCCAATACAGGATACCACAGCCAGGGGCAAAGGCAAAAGTCTGTGGAGAAGAATTGGCCATATTAGAACACTTAGTGGTGTGTAAGTTCTAGTAGCAAACAACGTATTTGTTGGATTCCCTCGCAGAGTTGCGTGCCGTTAAGAGAGGGCGGAATGAGTTCAACAATGCGATTAATTAACATTGAGAACATATTTAGAAATTGGAGATCATTGTTTTGATTAGCATCGTTCCTTGGCGATCCCTCTGGGGGGGAACTGTGCACAAGAAAGGGGGGAGAGAGGGAAGAGGGTAGGGATTGAGAGGCTGAGAGGGACTGGGAGGCAAAGGCCCAGGAGGAAGGGGGTTGAGGATCAGAAGACGAGGAATCAAAGTTAGGAGTCCTACCGTTAGGAGCAAACAACATAGAGTTGTGTAGGTCACGAAAGGCCTGCTGTCTTTGTGCATATTGATGATCCTGTTCCCTTCTTCCCTGGTCTCTATCCCTATCAAAGAAGGCAGGATTACCGTTCTGATTATTCTGGAGCTGCGTAAAAACCCTGATATTGCTGCTGGCATTTTGACGCTCCTTAACATTAGTATTACCTCGGTAGCTGCGGAGGGCCTCCGAGTATGTGTATCCATAGCTGTCATCGCAATTCGCACCAGGTGCGTTGGTTAGGTATTCGTAGGGATTATAGTTCGCATAGGAATTGGGAGACTGACCCTGCCACCGAGATTTGGGTGACGAGCTACTGTCAAAGGGTGATTGATTAGGCAATCGCGGATAGTCCGCCAAAGAGCGGTAACCTATTAGTCGTCGAGGATCGCCTCCCTCGACTCTTGCGCGCGCTTGCGGAAGAGGTATGTTCTCGCTATACGCGATGTTATATATTTGCTTTTGTTTGTTAAGTGCTGGACAGTTCAGCAAAGTGGGCAAGTGTTCAGCCCCACAGTTACCGCAGATGGGGGGAAGTTCCTGACGAGGGCATACCTCGTCCGCCTTATGCTTAGTTTGAGCACATCTGATCCACTGGGCATTTCCTTTACAATTAGCGCCAACATGGCCAAACCGATAGCACGAAAAGCATATTAATACGCGCGGTATGTAAAGCACGACCGGAAGTTTTGTTCTAAAAAGAGCGACTTCATTTGGAAGCTTTTGACCTTCAAACTTTAGCATAATAGTTTTAGACGGAACAAACTTAAATGTGCCGTCGTTCTCTTTGATTTTTCTATTCAAGCGACTGAGCGAAAGGATTTTAGCCGGAGACTCGAATTCCGTTTCCAATTCACGTCCCGTGAATTCGACCGGAATGTCTCTAACGATGCCTACCCTCATTACCCTGAAGGTTGGGATGAACGCGGTCAAGTTCCTTTGTTTTAGCAAGGGGTGGCCGATAACACTATTGGCTGCTTTAGCCGTGGAAAAGGTGACCATAACTTTGTTATTCTCCATCTGTTTACACTCGATAATATCTTTCTTAAAAGAGGCGTTTATCATTCTAGAAATTTGCAGGGAATGAAGGGAGGCACTCGCTTGTACATGCTGAAAGTGAACTACATAGGGTTTTTCGTCGGTGGCACAATAGCTTTTAATTGCTTTGTTTGGCGCCGAGGGAAGGGGGATCGACGCCGCGGGGAGAGCCCCGCCGGGCTGCTTCTCGCTGGGTTCCTTCGCGGGTACGTTGCGAGTCTCGCAAGGGATCTTAACTCTATCCTCGGTCATACCTTTTGAATCTGCCGATCGTTTTTGACCGCGCGGGGGGTCTGCTGTAAGGGACCTATCGTCGTTGATCTCCGCCGGCTCGGGGTGAGGGACGAAGCCCAAGTCATCGCCGCCGCTGTTTTCTTTACGGTTGCTTTGCTTCTTCTTCCCCATATTTATCACTTTCTCGGATTTAAAAAATTCGGAAGCACAAGATGCCTTATGCGCATCGAGGGGGGAGTGGGAGCGAGATCAAGAATCCGAATGAGATTGAGCACACGACTCAAAACTCGATCGTGAACGCGTGTCCGAAACCGATGACGAATCTCTTGCCGCTTTTTCGAAAAAGCTATCAAATTCGCTACGAGGTACGGACAAGCATCGCCGCCGGTCCGCCCCTTCCGACAAGTTTTCTTCTACAGGGGCCGAAGCCGCCTGCATAATCGGACGAGACCTAACACTAGCAAGAGTTTAGCGTTTCAACACAATTATTTGAATAAGAAAAGGGGAAGCCCCTTGAAACTACCCAAAACACGGGTTTAACACTCGCCCGTATAATACACACGATAACACGAGGTTAAGACTGCGCAGAATCGCAGGGAGAAAAAGCACACGTCCGTACTTGCCGAGCGCTCACCGTCGAATCCCGCAAGCGTTACCACGTCCCGTGTGCAAGAGCCTGAACAGACGAGCGACTTTGTTGCGCGACAGAGAAGTTTGTACAATATCTATACAGGTATGTACACCTATGACGTTTCTATGTAGCGCGATAAAGTCACCCGTCTATGCGGATTTGTCGCGCTTCTCTGTGGTGCGACCAGGTGCGACAAATAAAGTCGCTCGTTTGTTTCGGCCCTAATATACGATTTCCTAATTCATGGATGAATTACAGTATCAATAACACCGGAAAATCTGCAAAATGTTTTAAACAATTTTTATGAACATTTGACACTTTGTCAAACCATTGATGGCCATCAATTTGAACATCTAATAAATTAAAAAAATTTTGACACGACGGAGAAGTTTTAGAATCGTTTAAATACCGCGGGAGTGACGAACTGTACACAGAGAGGATTTTGTTGACAACATGTACTACGAAGAATTTTATGCGAGCTATTCTGATTAAAAAAATGAAACTTAATACGGGTAATAAGAGCCAAGCGTGCCGTTTTAACGCTCAAATTTATCAAGAGACACGGTAGTGTCTCGCGCCAAGTACACGCAAAGCGAGACCGCACCGTGACTCTTTTACGCGACGCGACAAGTTGCGAGTACCCGAGATTTTGAAATCTCGATAATGACTGAACGGATCGAGTTCTGAGGAGACTCAATCGATAGCTTGGGATTGAATTATATAATAAGTGTTTTTATTTTTTCGCTACGTGCCCTACGAACGGAGATATTACGATGCAAAGTTCGAAATGTATAAATTTTTAATTCAGATACGGCGTCGTCTTACCGTTCCTATTTTCGCCACGGCGCTAGTTGCGCGTCACTTTCACTTTCTTGACGTTAGCAACGTTAGTTTCGTCAGCGTGACAGCCGTCAGTCAGTGACATCGCTTACCGCTCGCGCGTTATTATGCAGCAGGTAAATCAGATCGATATATATATGCCTTTGACTTATCGGCCAGGATGGAAAGATATCAAGAGACACGGCAGTGTCTCGTGCCAAGTACACGCGAAGCGAGACCGTGTATCTTTACGCGACGCAATGAGTTGCGAATACCCGAGATTTTGAGATCTCGATATAATCGTTACACGGCTGGATCGGCTTTAGCATATACATACGTGTGTGCTCAGTGCAGACAGTGCGTTCTGCGTTCAGCGCGCTCAGTTAACCTAGATAACCTAGATTGCATAGTGACAGATAGTAATAGTGCTGTGTTGTATTGCCGGGAAAGAGGACGTTAAATTTCCTTTACCCAAGGGATAATAACCTCAAGAAAAAAAGTGACAGATAGTGATCAACATGATCATATTGACCGCAGGGAGCTAATGTCGAGATTTTTAAGAAAGAAGGTATATATTGACGGCAGGGAGCTATGCCGAGGAGATCTTTAAGAAGGAAGGTGTATCCAAAATCGACAAATCGTACACGTAATACGTAGTATATGCTGTCTTGGAAAAGTTGTAAAAGTTAAAGAGAAGGAGAAAGTGATCTGTATCTATATGCATGTATGACAGACACTAATTTTCTGAAAAATCTATCGTATTTATATGCACGTGTAAAAGGCACTATCGCGTAATAAAGATTTCTCTGAAGTATGTTGATTATTTTTAACCGACTTCAAAAAAGGAGGTTCTCTATTCGGCGTGTACGTATGTATGTATGTCCACGATTTTCTCTGAAACTACTGGACGCATTTGAATGCGGTTTTCACTGTCCTATAGAGCAAACCTCCAGGAAGGTTTCAGTTCATAAAATATCATGTTAGAATATCAGGGTACGGAGCAGTAAGGAAATATGAGATAATAATTATAATTACAAGCAACTAATAAATTATTTTTTTTATATTAATTGAATAAAGCACTAAAAGGGTATAAAATAAAAAAATTCTTAAAAATTCTTTTAAAAAGCTATAAAAAGTATGAAATAATACTTTTTAGAATTTCTTTAATTTTTTGAAGTCGGCGCTAAATTAATAATACTTTTAAGAATTCCTTTCAATTTTTTAAGTTGGCACTAAATTAATTTAGTAATTTATTAGTAATTAAATTAATTTAGTAATTATTAATTTGACGCCGACTTCAAAAAATTGAAAGAAATTCTGAAAAGTATTATTTCAGACTTTTTAGAGCTTTTTTGAAGACGGTTCTATTTAAAAAAAATTGATTTTTATTTTAACCACGTTTAACTGCAATAATTAAATTATTAATATTAAACCAATTAAGGGGATGCTGGAGCCGTCTGTTTTACCGGCATTTTGTTGTCGGCACGTAGCGTCGTTAATATTTGACAGAATTAAAAATTCTTCTCCAGAATTGCAGTACATACATTAATGATTCAGGGGAACTCCGATTTTATATAGAAAACGAGAAAAAATTACGGAAGTACAGATTTCCTTATCTACTTTTATCCCAATATGGCGTCTCGAGTACCGGCGAGCTGTCAGCTCGTCACAAGATGTATTTCATATAAGAGATATACCATTGGTATGAACGCGAAAACAAGTTCCCCTGAATTGCACAACAATAAAAACATCGATAAACCCCCCAAATCAAGATTTGGAAGCGTAATATAAAAGTATAATGTCGATGTGTATCGTGCGTATGTGTGCGTGCAATGTAGCGTGCTATCCTTGTCTATATCTTTGTCTATACAAGGACAGATATAGTCGGTGAGCACTTCTTTATCGACGCTGATCGAGTTCGCCTGCGGCTCCAGCATCCCCTTAATAATATAATTTTTAAAATAAACAATTTACCTGAGACTAATTATTCATTATTTAAAAAATTAATTATTTTCCACTAATTATTAATTTTCAAATTAGTAATATATATTTTTGACAAGCTATTAATTATTTTAATAATAAAGAATTTATTTCTACTAATTACCAATTTGTAAAAGAAATTATTTCATTTTCGCCTAAATATTAATTTTCACGTAACTAGTTCTCTGACAAATTACCAATCTTTTAAGTAATGGGTAATTCACTTTTGCCTAAATATTAATTTTTATATAATTAGTAATTTTTATGACTAATTACTAATTTGCTAATTCAATAAAAATTTAATTTGTTGTTATTGCTAATTAGTGAATAAATAAAAAATAAAAAATGGAAATTTTTTGCCGATCTCTGCTTAGCACTACAAAATGCATAATATCAATACAAAATTACCTTTTTCAAAAAAAGGTAAAAAAGGCGCCAAGTACATGCAATGTATTTTGTAAATCTAAAAATCCAACCTAAGTGGTAGTAGCTTTATAAAAAAAAGATAAATACGTTTATTGGCTCCCCTCAGGGTTGCAAGGCGTTTTGTAGGGACGTTCCCAACCCTTTATTCAATTCTCATCCAATACTACCCTTCTCCTCTCACTTAACCTTTTGGACCAACGGCTTAATGTCTCTTTCCGAAAGACGGAGCCCAGTTTGTTCCGCACAAGAGCCTATCTTGCACGGAGGGCGCAGCTTTCGGAAAAAACTTTCCATGTCTACATGGCTCTAGTGGACTCGAACCTGGTTCCTCAGATTACGAGTCTGGCGCTCTACCACTAGACCACACTGCCGCCTAGTTTGGTAGTAGCTTTATTTCTCCTTAACAAAATCATATCACAAAATTGCGTTACCTAACTCAACCTAAGTGATATGTTATTTCAAAAAAGTGTCCAAGTAGAAACTTGCACACTTAAAAACTATGAGGAAGCAATGTGCAAGTTTCTACTTGCACACTTTTTTTTATTGTGATTAGCTTTATTGCGACTAATATCTGTTATACTAATATCTGTTATACTAATATCTGTTATACTATTACAAAAATTAAATAATTAATGTTTTTACTAAAATGATCCCTACTATCCAATCCAATGGCGCAACAGTCTGAATCGGACTTAGGCCTCCCCCAAAGTCATGTGCTTATGGTGCGCATGTAGGTTGTACATAAGCACATGGGACCTACAGTTTAAACGCTGGATCCGAACGGCAAGGTAGAGGGAGTTTCTGGGCAAGGGCCCGGGGACAGGGGAAACTAACCTGTCTCACGACGGTCTAATACCGTCCTCGCGCGACTGGACGGGCCGCGTACCACCCCGAATTCCCAGTAAGCGCGAGTCATAAGCTCGCGTTGATTACGTCCCTGCCCTTTGTACACACCGCCCGTCGCTACTACCGATTGAATGATTTAGTGAGGTCTTCGGACTGGTGCGCGGCAATGCGTCGGCATTGCCGATGTTGCCGGGAAGATGACCAAACTTGATCATTTAGAGGAAGTAAAAGTCGTAACAAGGGCTGCCACTCCGTCGAGGAGGAGAGACAAGCGATACAATTTTATTTATTTTGGTTCTACCAGGACTGGATTCGAACCTGAGATCTTTGGTTTAGCAGACCAGTGCGCTGTCTGCTACGCTACGCTTGCTCTCATGATCCTTACTAATTGTGGATATTTCTTATTTCCATTTTGTTCAATCGGTTAGTTAATTCTTCCAGGGAAGTAATGTGCAAGTTTCTAATTTGCACACTCTTAAATTATTTTTTCTAATTCTGTATCGCGTTGTATTTTGGCATTCAAGTAAGGTAGTACAATCCTTTTATTTACTCTCATTTTGATAAAAATTTATACATTTTTTTTTATTTTATGGAAGTTTTAATTTTTCCACAGTATAAATGCCTGTGGATTTTCTAATTTCCGCAAATTTTGAGATATTGGGCCATTTTTTTGTTTTTTGTTAGAGATGGACTTTTTTAAATATGTGAATATGTAATATTAAAAAAAAAGAAAAATATGATGTTCTACTACAAGCAGAGAAACGCATTCCTGGTAATAAACCTTAAGGCTTTGAAGAAGCAACATCTGACGATCAGCAACGCAGTACAGATGCTGAACATAATTTTCAGTTTGCAACTTCTTGCTACTATAACTATGATTTTCTCTTAAATCATTTTTGGACTGTATTTCTGTATGCAGTGGTATTATGGATTGTTCACGAATTTGCATAAACTGTTTGGTATAATATTCTCAATAACTATAGCGTATTACTTTACAAAAATGGTGTTACTTGTATGGGTTTGCGAGACTGCCAAGAATCAGGCTGAAGAGATCCGTACTACGATTCACGATGTACTTAACAGCAACAAAGATAAACAAATAATGTTATGAGAAAGCAATGTGCAAGTTTCTACTTGCTCACTTAAAAATTATGGGGAAGCAATGTGCAAGTTTCTACCTGCACACTTAAAAGCTATGAGGAAGGAATGTGCAAGTTTCTACTTGCACACTTAAAAACTATGAAGAAGCAATGTGCAAGTTTCTACTTGCACACTTAAAAGCTATAACTATGATATTAACCATTTTTACTAATTCTATTATATTATTCAGTCTTTTCTACCCCTATTTCATATATAATTTTTTAAAATTTGGTTAATCAGTTCTTGAGTTACAGAAATTTCAGTAAACTTGGTTGGTTTTTTTAACAGAAATCGGTAACCCCTTTATTATTAACAATTTTTATTAATTCTATTATATTCTTCAGTCTTTTCTACCCCTATTTCATATATAATTCGTTAAGATTTGGTTGATTAGTTCTGGAGTTATAGAAATTTCGGTAAATTTGGCACATACACACATACACACATACACACATACATATTGTACATACATACGGACATTTTTTTTAATGCAATATTTCGACGTTTTAGAACACTCTGAACATATTGACATCAAAAACTCAAAAAACAATCTTTTCTTTGGTTTCTTCTACCCCTATTTTATATATAATTCTTTTAAATTTGGTTGATTAGAGCCAACTTTATACGCAATCAAAGGTTCATATACGAATTTACGAAAACAAAGCTTCGTCTATGAGGAAGCAAAAATATATGAAATTTTTAAATTGCGCCAATTACAAAGAGAATATATACATATATTGCTTTGAAAAATATTTGTTGTGCAACTACTTAAAAAAAAATAAAACTCAAGTGGTACGTATCTTTGTATACTCATTCAAGTGTTTTCCCATTCTAATCCAAGCTTTAATTCTTTTTAACAAAATTATAATATTACAAAGAATCATTTATTTTTATTTTTTTTTATTTAATGATAATGATTCCCTTCTCGGGATACATGGTTTAACTTTTACTTATTTCTATACATATTTACAAAGGATATCTCTACATTTCTTCGTGTTTTTCTTCATTCTTCATCCTGCTTATCTTTCTTTCGTCCTCTCTGTAATTCTCTCTCACTCCTCATTCTGATGATTTTCAGCATCCATTCCACTCCTTCTCCCCCTTCTGACATTATTACTGCTTCCGGTAAGCCCATTGCCTGGGTTTCTATGCATTCCGTCAGAATATGGTTCCAGGTTTCCTCTTTCTCTCCACATAATCTACATTCTCTCTTACTGTCCTCCTCCCAGTATTTATTTCCTCTCTATTCGTTGCAACATCTGAATCTGGCTAGAGTCTTCAGTCGTTTTCCTTTTCCTTTCTGTCCCAAGTATTTCACTCTTCCTACTTCTTTCCACCTTTTGTATTCTTTCGCTAAAACTGACTTTTCTATTTTATTTCTCCTTTCTTCCAGCTGCTTTTCTTTATACTTTTCCATCCATTCTTCTACTGTATTTATTCTTTTGTTTTCCTTAACTTCTCTTTCCCAACGGCTCGTTCCTCCTACATCATACAGTTCTTTCATTGTTTTGCCCCAGTTTGTACTTTCCCATTCTATCTTATCCATTTCTCTTCTGCACTCTTTTAGTATCACGTTTTCTGACTCGTTCTTTATTCTGTCTTGATATCTTATTGCTCTCCCTCCTGCTTCTAGGCTTATCTTCTCTATTGTTGCCTCCTCTCTGACTATGTATCCTGAAGTACACCTGTCCAATCCTAGGATCCATCTTATGTACCTTTCCTGTAACGCTTCGACTTCTTTCCATTCTCTCCATCCCCATACTTCTACTCCATACAACATGATGCTTTTCACCATAACATTGAACATCATAATTCTTCTGTCAAAGTCTCCTCCAAATTTCCTCTCTCCTATTCCCCATATCTGTGCCATGGCTGCTGCCGCTCTTTTTACTACGTCCTTTATATGTGCATCGTCCTTGTTATTCTTCTTAAACGTGAAAAACCCAGATATTTATATTCTCTTACTTCTTCTAATTCTTCATTCTTCCATTTCCATTTTCTTTCTTTGCTTCTTTCCTTTTTGCAGAAAACTAGTATCTTAGACTCACCCGCATTTAGGGTGAGTCTCTTTCCTTCGAGATATTTTTCCAGGCTTTTCAACATTTTTTTTATATCCTCCTCAGACTCCGCCAACATTGCCAGGTCGTCTGCATATGCAAGTGTTAATATTTTTATTCTGCCGATTACAACTCCTCCGACTTGTCTTTTCTTCAAGAATTCCTCCACATCTGCCAAATATATTATAAAGAGTAATGGGCTTAGGGGGCAGCCTTGTCTTAGTCCCCTCTCTGTCCAGAATCTTTCTGTTACTTTGTCTCCTGATATCACTCTAGCCGTAGTCTCTTTATATATTTCTTTTGTTCTTTCTATTAGTCTTTCACTAATACCTTGTTTTTTCATATTCTTCCATAGCAATTCTCTATCTACCTTGTCGAAGGCCGCCTTTACATCTGCAAAAAATACGTATAGCTTTCCCTTCTTTTTTGCTAACACCTTCTCTGCTGCTGTTTTCAATGCATGTATGTTATCTATGCAGCTTCTTCCTTTCCTGAATCTTGCTTGTGTTTCCGGTAATATTTTAAGCCGGTTTGCTTCCTCTCTTAACCTTCCTTCCAGAATTATCGCGTATATTTTGTATGCTGTGTCCAGAAGTGAGATCCCTCGATAATTTCCTGTTTCCTTTTTGCTGCCCTTTTTATGTATTGGATATATTCTTCCCTCTTTCCATCCACTTGGTATCTCTCCTCCTTGCCATATTTTTTGTAAAATTTCTCTTAGTTTTCTCTTCGTTTCCTTGTTCGCATGTAGCCAAGCTTCATTTTTTATACCGTCTTCTCCCGCTGCTTTCTTCTTCTTTAATCTTGCTATTGCTCTGTCTACCTCCTCCTCCGTTATACCATCAGTACTTTCCTCTATACTTCTTTCTAATACTCCTTCTTGCTGCTCTTTTGGTGCTTTGTTTTCCTCTCTTGTATCTCTTCCTTCTAGTAATTCCATAAAGTGTCTCTTCCATTGCTCTTCTCCAATGCTGTTATCCGGCTTCTCTCTTCCTCCTCTCTCCTTCTTTATGTACTTCCAAATTTCCGTTTCATTGGTTATTTCCATTATCTTTTTCTGCTCTCTTTCTCTTTCTTCTTTCTTTTTCGTTTCGCAGAGTTTGTTGTGTCTTTGTTTTTCTTCTATGTATTCTGTTCTCTCTATGTTTCCCTTTTTCATTTGTCTGAGTGATCGATTCAGTTTCGTTTTGCTGATTCTGCAGTCCTTGTCCCACCAAGGTTTCTTTCCATATTTTGCGTTTTGTTCTTGACCTTCTTTTTGTTTATTGCTTTTCGGATTTCTTCTGCTAATTTTTCCCATTCTTCTTGGATTTCTTCTTTTTCTGTTTTCCTCCTCTCGAGATTTTCTTTGTATATTCTTATTCCCTCTTCTAACCAATCTTCTATCTCTATCTCTTTTACTTCTTCTTTATTTCTTATCTCCTCTGTTGTCGCCTTCAATTCTATCTCTAATGGCTGGTGATCTGATTCTGTCCTCTCTCCTATCCTGAAGTTTTTTATTTCTTCCCATGTTTCCGCATTGCAAATTGCATAGTCTATTACTGAACTTCCTTTTGCTCCTGTGAATGTCCATTCCCCCTGATCATCGCCTTCCTTGTTTCCGTTTAGCAAACCTAGTCCCATCTTCTCTATTTTTTCCAACAGGTCGATTCCTTGTCTGTTCATTATTTTATCCTTCGAGTACCCCTTGCTTCCTTCGTCTTCTCCATCCCATACTAACTCTCCTTTCTCTGCTGTTCTAGCGTTGAAGTCTCCTCCAACTATCATTTTTTTTCCAACCTTCTTCTTCAATTTTTTCTTCCAGTTTCTCTAGTATTTTCCTCTTGCCTTCTTTATTGTAGATTGAGATGATTTTCCACTTTTCTCCGTTAATTACTACGCTGTAACTAATTATTCCTTGTGTTTCTTTTTGTACCTCTTCCAACCTGATGGTTTTCTTCACACCTGTTATACCTCCTGCTCCTCTGCCCTTCTTCTTGTCTCTTACTGCGTACTGTGTTTCCCAGTTGTATTCTTTTGGCATCCGGGCTTCCATTTTCTTCCATCCTTTCTCTTCTATTCACGTTTCCGTGAGGTTGACTATATCGAATTCTCGTACGTAATCCCAAAATTCTTCGTTTTTTTGCAATTTCTGCCGTATTCCAAAACATTACCTTAATCTCTTTTTGTTTTTCCTTACTGTCTTCGCATTCACTTATATTGTGCCGGGCCGTTATTGTTTTATCCTGTGCTTTTACTCGTTCTGTTTAGGGTTTGAAGGGCTTTGCCTGTTCTGAAAAAACTCTCTCAGTCCTTTCTCTTCCCTCCATATGAAGGTCTTTTCGTTGACCATTAGTTTCCTGTAGCCTATCTTCACTTGGTCTCCTCGCTCTCTCTTCACTTTCGCAATTTCTACTATCTCTTTTTGCACATCTCTTTCCTTTTTTGTTAAATCGTTGTCAATGTACAGTTTCTTACCTTTCAGCTTACTTTTCTTTGCCAGTACTTCTTTTTTCTGTTGCCAGCTTTTTAGTTTCGCTATAAGCATTCTTCCTCGCTGCTCTCTTCTTATCCAGTACGCGTCCTCCACGTCCACCTCTACCTGCAGTTCGTGTCTCATTATATGCTCTATCGTTCCCTTGTGTGAACTTTCTCTCGGTAAATCTTCTCCTTTCAGAATAATGAAGTTCCTTCTTTCTCTTCTCTCTCTTGCCTCCTCCTTCTCTTCCAGTTGCTTCATTCTTGTCATTTTCGTCTCTATTTGTTCTTCTTTGGTCTCCAGTTCCTTCAGTCTGCTTTCCATTATCCCCTTTTATCTCTCCCACTCCTCTTGTTTCTTTTTCCATTCTTCTCTTAAGTCTTGTAATTCTAGTCTTATTGCCTTATTTTCTTTTTTAATCTCTTCTGTATCTTTCTTAATTGTTAGTATAATTTCCGTTAGTTTATCTAGTTTGTCCATGTCTAGTCCTTCTTCGTTTTCTAAACTCTTCTCCTCTTGCGTTCTTTCTGCTACTGTTGCTTTTTCTGTTCTCTTAGTTGGAGGTGATCTGCTCACCGCCCTCGTTTTTTGAAACTTTTCAAGAAGTTCCTTCTCTGCTCTTATCCTATCTTCTTCCCTCTTCCTCTTAAACGAGTCAACTATCGATTCGACACTGTTAGCCCTTTGCCTTCCGAGATGCTCTGCGTGGGTCGGTCTCCCTTTTCTTTTTGGCTCCTTTTGCCTTTCCGGGCCTTCTCTTGTTTTGTTCATTAATGGTTCCCTGTCTCTCCTCCTATCCAATAGTGATTTTCGTTGGTGACTCTTTTCTTTTTGTTTTTGACCACTAGGTGGCTCCCCTCTCTCTGGTCGCCTTTCGGTCGTAGATTGAGTCTCTCGCCTCTCTATGTCAGTAGTACCACCGGGTCATTAATCGCTTTTTGATGGTTTTGCGAACCCGGCAGCTGGTATCTTGGCGAACTCTGTCCAGATAGCCAAGCGTGATATAGCATATTGAGCAAACTAATGCATTGCATGTGTTTTCACATATTTGCTGTAAATTTGCTGACATCGAAGTAGAACACGTTACAAATACAGCTACATGACTGCTTATATATGCAATCAGTTGACGCAATTTCAAGAGCAAACGGTCCGCAATATTGGTACGTTATGTTGTCTGCAACATGTCAGCAACATGACAGCAATGAATGATTCATCGTTCCATCTTGAGCATCATGATGCAAACGTGACGGCAACAACACATATATAATGATTTCCATCCGTTATTGTGTATATGTCGTCAAGCTATGAAGTTTTTTAATTGTATCTCGTTACTAACGAAGTGTTGACAATATGAAATTGTCACAAATCCCTCACAAATTGATGCTGTCACGTAGCAATCAATTTGCTGTTAATAGAAATATTATTCATATGAGTTCAACCCGACAAGCATAATGCTGTCTCACCTTGTCCCGAGTTTGTCAAAATTAGTTGCATTAACGACAAGCTGCTTGTTGGCAACATGGCAGCAAACTCTCTGCATTTGGCTATCTGGGTGGTTCACTTTCCCTTTTGTTTTCTAACCTCCAAAATTATCGCAGCAACCTGGAATCCTTAAAATCGTCTCCCCTGCGGCTCCTGCACTGCCTCCTTATATTTGCGAATAAACTTGCAATTCTGCGCATGCAAAATACCTGTAACAGAATCGCCCTAGGGCGATGAAACGGCAGATAAATCCGGAAATAAGCTGGCGCGCTTGACAGACGTGCTTCTGTTTACTTACTCCAATACGACCTCTCTACAAAGAATCATTTTAATCACAAAGAATTAAAGAGATAACAGTACAAAATAAAAATATTTAATTAAAATAAAATAAATAACTTTTTCTTGTAAAAAAAACTTGGCGCTACTTTTTTACTCGCGCCGCATACTTCCCTAAATTATGTTCATTGCTTTTTTATTCAATCAAAAATTTGGTACTTTATTAAATTCAATCAAAATTTTAGTACTTTATTAAATTTCGAGGTCTAGCAGCGTTAAGTTTTTTTACTAGAAAATTTTTTTTTTATTTTTCTGGTCCGTCTGCAAATTCAAACCGTCTCTTTGTCTTTTGATATAAATCATTTCGGATATTAAACGTTTGTTTTGTTGCGGCCCCAAATTATTATTAAGTAATATGATTAAAAAATATTATTATTTAAAGATATGTATTAAATAGAGTATTATAATGATGTATTAAACGCGACCGTGAATGTGTCCGCAAGAGTTACGACAGATAAAGCGGCACGATCAGCAACATACGACTAGCGACCGTAATATAAGTCGATAAGCAATTTATGTAAAGCGCAAATACCATAGATGTCGGAAAGCGATAATCCACCTGCGGAACTAAATCAATCGTGGCTAATAGCGAGACGTCACGACGAGCGCGTAGAAATAGCCCGTTAAGTCCCGTTCAAACGACCGAAGAAGTCGTAAGCGACAATCGCGAAACCGTGCGTAGAAATTTAGACGCGTACTACTCAAGCGAAAGCGAATCAGAACCGGAATTACATCCTAACATCGTAGGAACGCGAATTTCAATTCGACGATTTAGACGCGAGTTTAATAGGACATAATAACTGCCCCGAGGAAAATAGACTCCACCCCTCACACGCGTACGCACAATCAGAAGTCGTAGACAGTACGACCAGTAGAATATCGCAAAGACGAGAGTTCTCATTGACATCGTATGATAGCAGCATATTCAATCCGCAAGAATATTACTCAGCATCAAGAAACGTAAACGTAATCAAGATGGCGGAAGCACAAATTAACAACCGCGACGCGAACAATGAAGATGCACCGGTAACCCCTGAGGAAATAGACGAAGAAATAAACCGTCTTAATAGAGTGCTATCTCAAAGGAGAACCCCGGCGAATAACCGTAACCGAATGCCCGACCAGGCCGGATTACAGCCGGACGATAGAGATTCCATTTTTAACGAAATATTACATGGAATCCGCAATTTACAAAATCGCGTAAATCATTTAGAAACGGCGAATCCTGAACGCCGCGAATTTCACGCGAGACGCGAACAAAGTGACCTCCCGTTCGAAGTTACGTACGGACGAACGTCGTACGATGTTCGGAATCAAGCGGAACGCGCTATCGGATATCTACGTCTAAAAGAGGCAAGAGACATGATACCAGAGTTCGACGGAACCTCGAGTAAACTACAAGAATTTTTTAGCGCCGCGTCATACGCAATAAAAAACATAAACCCAATAGAAGAAGGAACATTACTAGAAGCAGTGTTATGTACAAAATTAAAAGAAAGAGCAATGATAGATTTCCAAACGCGAGAGATACAAGATTTCGCACAGTTGAAGAAAGAGTTAGAAGTTTGTTATCTTACAAGTTTGTTAGCCGAAAAAGCACAACACACTTGCAATTAGAATTCAATACACTCAAGCAAAAAT
Organism: Temnothorax nylanderi; assembly: GCF_030848795.1. NCBI lineage: Eukaryota > Metazoa > Arthropoda > Insecta > Hymenoptera > Formicidae > Temnothorax > Temnothorax nylanderi. The sequence goes on along the minus strand of NW_027249317.1, from coordinate 124,853 downwards.
CCAGAGAAAGCGCAAGAGCATTCGGATTAAGAGCAGATAAATTAGCTATGGAATTATACGATTCCATGATAGAAGGAAGAAATCACACCATAGAAAGCAAGCGTACTATATTAGAAACGATTCAACAACAGGCATTACAGAATTTCCAATTAGGATTGAGAGACGAGATCAAGTTACTCGTCCGAGCTCAGCATTTTGCAACCTTGCAAGAAGCGATTGCCGGAGCGAGCGCGGAAGAGAAGGTAAACGGACCGAGTGGAAATCCGCCGCGTTCCAAAAGTACTTATGCGTACTCGCCGCAACCGCGTGATAACCGATCGATAATCCAATGTCAAAAATGCGGAAAATACGGACATCACGGAAGAGAATGTCGTACAAGCAGATACGCGAACCGTTTTTCTTTGCCGAAACCGGATAAGACTCCCCGCGTAAATGCGATAGATAAATTTTGCAAATATTGTAAGAAAACAGGACACATACGCGAAGAATGTTGGCTATTAAATGGTCGACCAAATAAAGAGAGATCAAATCACGATAAGTCTAATAATTTTCGAGGACAAAATAAAAATTATCATTCGAAAACAAATGGTCCAAGAAAAAAGAATAGTAATTCCGCACCGAATAGCGATGAGGAAGACAAAGAGGAAAAAAGCAGCGCCGACCTGCTATAGAGTATCAAGTGTCACACATGACGAATAAGCCGCGAAAGCATGCAGGGCTGGAACTAATTACTCTGCCAATGCGAGAAGCGAAGCGCGAAAAAATGAATTTGCTGTTCGATACAGGAGCGGCCGTATCTATAATTAAAGTAAAGCATCTGAAAGGCGAAACATTAATAGAAGAGGATAAAATGGCTATTACAGGAGTAACAGGACATAATGCTCACACCATTGGAAAAATTAGAGCTACTATTGATTTAAAAGATAGAAAAATCAAGCACACGATGTATGTAGTTAAGGATGATTTCCCGATTGAATATGACAGGATACTAGTGTAAGCGCCGAATTGCGGTAGATATAAGTGTAAGCGCCGAATTGGGATAGACGTACGGTAGGCGCCGATTTGTAATGTATATGGCTCCACCTGCCGAATTAGGCTGACGCGACGGGATCCGATTGGGGGCAGTGAGAGAGAATACTCCGAACGGTCTGCCTGCGATCCGAGGGACTGAGATCGGGCTGCCGGTATTAATTAATATAAGTACTCGCGAGGGACTGCCGAGTCGGATCGTGTTGAGACGTAGGTGTAAGCGAAATATACGAGACATTTGTGAAACGGAGCAAAGCGGTAAAACTGTGTAAATCGAGTGAATAAAGTTAAGATAATAAATGGAGCAAGTGATATCCGTATATGCTGTCTGATTTATTAACAATTGCCTACAGTTTATCAGAAGTGGGATGAATCGGCGTGGCTAAAAGACATATAACTAAGTTTTCGGACTAATACGTGTCGGAGCTGGTACCGAGATCGGTCGTCTAAGAAGGTGCTAGAACCGGAGGTGCGTTCACGGTGAGGAATGTTCTCGAACTTTCGGAGTCGATGAGTCAGCATAAGTGCGAGTAACCGAAATTCGGAGTGCCACCTGCGGGATTAATTGATAGCTTGGTGTTCCCGACCCGCAAAGTGTTTCGATCCTGGATACGATAATCGGTGATCAAGGATCTCTTGATTATCGACGTCAATAAGATGAACCGGGAAACGCTAGAGGCGTTATCGATCAATGATCTGCGGGCACATGCAGCGCGCTTAAAGCTCGACACGAAGGGATCGCGTACAAACATTTTCGATACCGTTGTGAATCATTACGAACGAATAGGATGGCCAGAGGCAAACTCCGAAGGTCTTTCGAAAGAAGGAAATGACATGCCCCTCCTACTCCCGAATAACGAATCGATCATAGAAAGATATGGGATGACAGAAGAACAATCAACTATCGCGGCTCCTTTTTCCGGAGCAGGGATTCCTGGGAATCGTGCGAACGCTAATGCGATCCCGAACATAGAACAGATAGTGGAAATAGTAATGCGAGCTGTGCGGCAGTCATCTCCGTCCCCACCGGTGAGCGTGACCCGCCGGGATACCGATGACGCGAGCGTGTTGACGCGAAACGGAAATGGAGCGTCAAATATATGGCAAAACGTGAAGTGCGCTGAGAAATTGATCCCGACCTTCTCGGGTAAGGAAGACGAAAATGTACTGAGATGGCTGGAGAGAATCGTCAATATCGCGCGGACATACCGATTTAGCGATGAGGTTTTGTTACTTGCTTCCGTGAGTCAATTAAAAGAGCGCGCTTCGAGTTGGTACAATCGACAGCCGCTCGAATCAGTGTCGACCTGGGAAGAATTCAAGTTCCAACTAAGGCGGTATTTCGAGCGAAAAGAGTCCTATGCCGCAACGTTGGCGCGAATTAGCGCTCGAGTATGGAGATCTCACGTCGAAAAGTTCATTGATTATGCTGAGGCAAAGTTGAATCTCATGCAGTTGTTATCGCTGTCAGAGAAAGAAAAAATTGAGCTCTTGGCTGACGATGTAAAGGATTTCGGCGTGCGGAGACTCGTATTGAATACGTGGATCGATAACGTTCCTGATTTCATCGATCACGTGCGCCGAGTTACAGAGGACAACGTTATCGTGAAGAGAGGGGAGCCGCCCAAATACCCTGCCAGGAGGACTGACGGTCAGGGTACATCGTCGGAAATAAGATGTTTCACTTGCAAGAAGCCCGGTCATTTGTCAAAGGATTGTCGATTCGCCATGGCAACATGTTTCAGGTGTGGACAGACAGGGCACATGAGCAATAATTGCCCGAAGAGAGAGGGCAGCCGAGCAGCCACGTTAAATCACTTGGAGGAGGAACGAGCGGCGCACCTGTCTACTTTGTCATCGACGACTCCGTCGCAGCCGAGCGGGGACGTCTTGCAGATCGGGGTGGAATCCGGAGCAAGGCCATGTATTGTAATTCGTAGAGCATGTAACGATAGAATAACCATTCGCGCGTTGATTGATACGGGTAGTCCAGTTAATTTAATTAAAAAATCGGTATATGAAAAATTATTTGGTAATCGCGAGTTGCTCAGGGTTAAAAAAGAAAGTGATTATAAGGGAATCAACGAGTCGCCCATATCGATTTTTGGTAAAATATACGATCAGATTACGCTTGATAGCATAAAGAATACATGGTTCGACATTACTCTTTTAGTAGTTGACGACAAAACGATGGGCTACGACGTTATTATCGGGCGAGAGTTTATTAATAATTCTGGTCTAAAATTAACATATCATAAAGACAGCTTCGCATTTGAACTTGTTGACGACCTTGAGCAGTTCGCGCAGGATCTGTTGTCCATAAACATAGTGGAAGATAGAGAACCCCGCGACGTTATTGTTGAAAGTTTAGATAAAGAACCGAGTCTGAGCGATCAACGCGATTTATTGGAGGTTTTTGCGGAGGTAGATAGTATGAAAATCGATAGAATAGAAACTGATGATAAAATCCAAGTACATTTAAAAGATCATTCGTTATTTAGATATGCTCCAAGACGCATGTACGTCAACGAAAAAAATGAACTCCAAAAAAGCGTGGACGATTTATTAGAGCGTGGTATAATTAAAACCAGTATCTCACCTTATTGTTCACGCGTGGTATTAGTGACTCGTAGAAACGGAAAAAAACGAATGTGCGTAGATTTAAGACCATTAAACCAAAGGATATTTCAACAAAAATATCCATTCCCCAGCGTACAAGACCAAATTGATGGCTTAGAAGGTAAACGAGTTTTCACAAAATTGGATTTAAAGGGTGGTTTTCATCAATTTGATATCCATCCAGATCACACTAAATATTTATATATTGATGATATCTTAATACCGACGGTCACGGTTGCGGAAAATTTAAAGAAGGTATTGATTTGCTTGAAACAAGTCGGTTTAGAATTAAATTTGGAAAAGTGTACGTTCCTCAAAAAGGAAACCGAGTATCTGGGATATTTGATTACGGCGGATGGAGTCACCATGTGTAAACGACACGTGCAGGCTATCGTCGACTACCCTCAGCCTAGAAACGTAAAGCAGTTGCAAGGCTTTTTGCAGGCGCTGCTTAAAAAAGATGTAACATTCGAGTTTGACGAGCAATGCATACAAGCGTTTCGGCGTCTTAAGGAAAAGTTGGTGACGTCGCCCGTATTATGTATATATAGTCCCTCGGCGGAAACAGAGCTGCATACGGATGCTAGTAGCCACGGTTTCAGTGCGATTTTGCTGCAAAAACAGCCTAATGGCCGTCTGGGCCCGATAGCGTATTTCAGTCGTGCTACCACGGACGTCGAAAAGAATTACCACGGCTATGAACTGGAAACATTAGCCGTCGAGCGTTTCCACGTGTATTTGCAAGGTGTTAACTTCCGAGTCGTGACCGATTGTAATTCGTTGGTGTTAGCTATGAAGAAGATCAATATAAATCCGAGGATAGCGCGGTGGAGTTTAACTCTACAAAATTATAAGTTCGAGTTAAGACACAGGGCATCGAATAAAATGGCGCACGTAGATTGCCTGAGTCGTTTTGTCGCAAATGTAAATGTAATCTCGATGGAGGACGAATTAATGTACAAACAGTTGGCTGACCCTAACATCAAAGAAATGGCGGAAGAACTGAAAACCAGGGAGCATAAGTACTTCGTGTTGATGGAAGGCTTGGTTTTTCGTAAGAATGTAGATACGAACTTATTCGTTGTTCCTGAAAATATGATTAATAATGTCATACGCATCTATCACGATGAAATGGGACATGTCGGTATAGATAAAACGATACACGGCCTTATGGATCACTATTGGTTTCCATGTCTTAAATTGCGTGTTAAACAATATATCGTAAACTGCGTTAAGTGTTTAAGTTTTTCGTTGACTGGGGAGAATTTCGCTCAGTTTCTACGCGAAAGAAAGATTAAACACGTCATGGTAGCAGTTGCGTCCCCGTGGGCAAACGGGCAGGTTGAAAGAGTCAATCGTTTTTTAAAATCGACATTAGCGAAAGTGTGCGAAAAGCCAGCCGACTGGAAAAGCGAGCTAGGAGCTGTACAATTTGTCATCAACAATACGTTCCATAGATCAATCGATACTACACCGAGCAAATTATTGTTAGGGTACGATCAGCGTCGGAAATCTGACAACGAGCTGAGAGAACTGATCGATAAATTAACGCAGGTAGACGTAAATATTGAGCGAGAAAGAGCGGAGCTGCGAGACTCTGCACAAATTGCGAACCGAGCCGTGCAAGAGTACAACAAAGTGCAATACGATAGGAGACATAAAAAGCCGACGCGGTATAAAGAGGGAGATTTTGTTCTCGTTAGAGTTTTGCAGCATAAACCGGGCGTAAATCAGAAATTACTACCGAAGTATAAAGGTCCGTATCAAATTAGGGCAGTTCTGAAGAAAAATAGATTCGTAGTGACGGACATACCGGGGTATAATCTCACATCAAAATCAATGAATACAATTCTTTCGTCGGACAAAATAAAGCCGTGGATAAAGATGAACGAAACGGGTGTTAATCCTGAGAATGTAAGCGATGACTAGGAGTAAATAAATTGTAATATAATTGACAAATATAGGGAAACAGATAACATGACGAGTATCTCCCAGACATGTATGAACGTAATTATTAATTAAATTATTGGACGTAGTTCGAGGACGAACTAAAAGGTCAGAATGACCGAAGCTGTAAGCGCCGAATTGCGGTAGATATAAGTGTAAGCGCCGAATTGGGATAGACGTACGGTAGGCGCCGATTTGTAATGTATATGGCTCCACCTGCCGAATTAGGCTGACGCGACGGGATCCGATTGGGGGCAGTGAGAGAGAATACTCCGAACGGTCTGCCTGCGATCCGAGGGACTGAGATCGGGCTGCCGGTATTAATTAATATAAGTACTCGCGAGGGACTGCCGAGTCGGATCGTGTTGAGACGTAGGTGTAAGCGGAATATACGAGACATTTGTGAAACGGAGCAAAGCGGTAAAACTGTGTAAATCGAGTGAATAAAGTTGAGATAATAAATGGAGCAAGTGATATCCGTATATGCTGTCTGATTTATTAACAATTGCCTACACTAGGGATAGATTTCATAAAAAAGCATCAAGCGTCATATAGCTATGAATCGAACTCAATACGAATAGGTCATAGTACATTAAAATTATATCCGTACAAGAAAATGATTTTGAAACCACGAAGCAAGACGATAATACAAGTCGCGACCAATAAAAATTCATTAGGAATAATACAGGCTGAAGAAACAATGCCAGGAGTATTTATAGCATATTAAATGCAGCAAGCATATTAAATACGACTGAGAAGACGGTCGAAATGCTGATGCCTCAAGTGACATTAGAGGAAATCAGTCAAAAAGAAACAGAAGATATTCAAGTAAATCAAGTAAATGATGCAAAAGAAACAATGCCGCGTAGCGAAAAAATCGCAAAATTGATACGCACACAACATTTAAATAAAGAGGAGAAGAAGACCATTATGGAAATTTCCCGAGATTTCAGCGACGTATTGCATCTGGAAGGAGAACCTCTGACATGCACTGATATCGTCGCGCATATGATTCCAACAAAGGCGGGCAGCGTACCGGTCAACGTCTGACCGTACCGATTGCCAGAAAAACATAAAGAAGAAGTAAATAGGCAAGTAAAAGAGATGTTAAAAAATAAGATTATTAGGCCTAGCACGAGCCCGTGGAATGCGCCGTTGCTAGTTGTGCCGAAGAAAAAAGATGCATCCGGAAAATAAAAATTAAGAGTGGTGATAGATTTTCGGTATGTGAATAATCTAACGATGGGAGATTCTTTCCCACTGCCCAACATAACCGATATTTTAGATCAATTAGGAAATGCGAAATATTTCACCACGCTAGATCTCGCATCGGGATACCGTCAAATTCCGATGGAAGAAGAAGACAAAGAAAAAACTACTTTCTCTACACTGTACGGGCATTACGAACACAACCGAATGCCCTTCGGATTAAAAAATGCACCATCAACATTTCAAAGAGCAATAGTAGCTGTATTAGCAGGATTAGTAGGATTACAATGTCTAGTATATTTAGATGACATAATTGTATATGGAGCAAGTCTACAGGAACACAACAAAAGATTAATCGAAGTATTAAGAAGACTGAGAAAATATAATTTAAAATTACAGCCCGATAAATGCGAATTCCTTCGGAAAGAAGTGACGTATCTCGGACATGTAATAACCGAAAACGGAATTTCACCCGACCCTTCAAAATTAGAAGCAGTAAAAAGCTTCCCGACGCCAGCAAAAGTAAAAAATATTCAGGCTTTCATTAGACTAGCCGGATACTACAGAAGATTTATCAAAGACTTCTCAGCGATTGCCAAGCCACTTACGAAACTAACCAAAAAAGATATCAAATTCGAGTGGGCGGCAGAACAACAAAACGCATTTGAAATACTTAAAGAAAAATTAACTACAGCACCGGTATTAAAATACCCGGATTTCTCTCAAGAATTTATAGTGACTACCGACGCTTCAGATTACGCAATCGGAGCCATACTGTCACAAGAAAAGATAGGTCAAGATCAACCCGTAGCTTATGCGAGCAGAGTACTATCTAAAGCCGAGCAAAATTACAATACTACTGAGAAAGAATTACTAGCGATAGTATGGACGGTGAAACATTTCCGACCATACGTTTATGGAACGAAATTTACAATAGTGACAGACTATAAATCATTAGTTTGGCTATTCAACGTAAAAGATCCCGGATCGCGATTAATGCGATGGAGATTAAAATTAGAAGAATACGATTATAATATTATACATAAGGCCGGTCAAGCGAATAGAAATGCTGAAGCGCTGAATCGACACGTGCCGACAGATATCAATAAGATAGAGAAGGACGAGAACAATGACCAGGACATCGAAAGAAGATACACCGAGGAAGAGAAGCAACGTATACTTTACGAATACCATGATGCACCTGTAGGAGGACATCAGGGAGTGGAACGCACCATAAATCGAATAAGATTGACGCATAATTGGCGAGGATTAACACGAGACGTCGAAGACTATATTGCCAAATGCGAACTATGTCAGAAGAATAAGTTATCGCGAAAAAGTAAAGCACCATTAATAACACAGGACCACAAAAAATTTTTTTTGAAAAGCAACTGAGATCAGAGTAGGTGTTTCTTATAGATTTTGGGTCACTGAATCCGAATTCGTAAACCGTTTTGCTCCATCACGTCTAGATTTTTAGATAATCGAGAAAAATAGCGGAAAATCTGTGAAAATTGAAATAAACATTTAAAGAAAGAGCAAAAGTATAACATCAAAGAAAGAGAAAAAGTATAACATCAAAATGCGGTCGCAGAACTGATTTAAATATATTTTGGTAAGTTAAATAAAGTGCAAAAAAGGAGGATGTTAAAAAAGGGATGAATTTCGCCCAAAAAGGTGTAAGTAAAAGAAATAGTGTTTTTTGTAGATCTTGATCTCCTGAATACGATAAAGCTAATAAAAAGTTCGTGGTGCTTGGGGAACACCTGGAAAATTGAGCATAAACGTGGTGTATTTACAGAAATTCGGATGATATATGCTATATCATAAAATGTACTGGTGAAAGATTTGTTGGGGAGAGAAAAGAGAGAAGAAAGAGTGTTGTGTGTGTGTGTGTGCGCGTGCGTGCGCGCGCGCGCGGGTGCGGGTGTGCGCGTGTGTGCGCGGGTGCGTGTGTGTGTGTGTGTATGTGCGCGGGTGCGTGCATGTGTGTGTGTGCGTGTGTGCGTGCGCGGGTGCGGGTGCGTGTACGTGTGTGTGTGTGTGTATGTATGTGCGCGGGTGCGAGTGCGGGTGTGCGCGTGTGTGCGCGGGTGCGGGTGTATGTGTGCGCGTGCGTGTGTGTGTGTATGTGCGCGGGTGCGGGTGCGGGTGTGCGCGTGTGTGCGCGGGTGCGGGTGTATGTGTGCGCGTGTGTGTGTGCGGGTGCGTGTGTGTGTGCGTGCGTGCGTGTGTGTGTGCGTGTGTGCGGGCGCGGGTGCGTGCGCGGGTGCGGGTGCGGGTGAGGGTGCGGGTGCGGGTGCGGGTGCGGGTGCGGGTGCGGGTGCGGGTGCGGGTGCGGGTGCGGGTGCGGGTGCGGGTGCGGGTGCGGGTGCGGGTACGGGTACGAGTGCGGGTGCGGGTGCGGGTGCGGGTGCGGGTGCGGGTGCGGGTAGCGGGTGCGGGTGCGGGTGCGGGTGCGGGTGCGGGTGCGGGTGCGGGTGCGGGTGAGGGTGCGTGTGCGGGTACGGGTGTGTGCGCGCGTGCGCGTGTGTGCAAGTGTGCACACATCCGCACACACGCGCACACACACGCGCACACCCGCACACACCCGTACCCGCACACGCACCCGCACTCGCGCACGCACACATGCACACACACACGCACACAAAACACTTTTTCTTCCCCCTTTTCCTTCTCCCCAACAAATCTTTCACCAGTACATTTTATAATATAGCATATATCTCATCCGAATTTCTGTAAATACACCACGTTTATGCTCAATTTTCAAGGTGTTTCCCAAGCACCACAAACTTTTTATTAGCTTTATCGTATTCAGGAGATCAAGATCTACAAAAAACACTATTTCTTTTACTTACACCTTTTTGGGCGAAATTCGTCCCTTTTTTAACATCCTCCTTTTTTGCACTTTATTTAACTTACCAAAATATATTTAAATCAGTTCTGCGACCGCATTTTGATGTTATACTTTTTCTCTTTCTTTGATGTTATACTTTTGCTCTTTTTTTAAATGTTTATTTCAATTTTCACAGATTTTCCGCTATTTTTCTCGATTATCTAAAAATCTAGACGTGATGGAGCAAAACGGTTTACGAATTCGGATTCAGTGACCCAAAATCTATAAGAAATTTTTGTGGTCCTGTGTAATTACAGACACCGCGGATAAACCCGTTTGAAAAATGTGCTCTGGATATCGTAGGACCTTTGACAATGACCGAAAACGGAAATAAATATATCCTCACGTTTCAGGATAATTTATCGAAATTCAGTAAAGCGATACCCGTACCTAATCAAGAAGCGAATACGATCGCGAAAGAATTCGTTACAAAAATAATATTTGAATACGGTATTCCAGAAAAAGTTCTGACGGACCGAGGAACGAATTTTCTTAGCGAAATATTTAAAAGTACATGCAAATTATTAAAGATAGAAAAAATTCAAACAACGGCATATCATCCCGAGAGCAATGGAGCGCTAGAACGCTCTCACAGAACACTAGCGGAATACTTGCGACATTACATTAACGCGGACCAGACGGATTGGGACGAATGGACACCATACGCAATGTTCGCCTATAATACGACGCCGCACACGGCGACCGGTTTTACGCCCTTTGATAGTATACGGGCACCGAGCGACACTACCTACGGCACTGTCGCAACCACCGAAACCGACGTATACGTACGATAATTACGCGCAGGAATTAAAAGAAAAATTAAGAGCAACACAACGAGTTGCAAAGGAACATTTGCGAAACAAAAAAACAAAGGCCAAGGAGACGTACGATAGGAAAACGAAAGAAATCAATTTCCGAGTGGGAAACAAAGTTCTGTTGCACGACGAGACGGTGCGCAGAGGAAGATTAAAAAAAATTAGAATCCCCGTGGATAGGACCGTACGAAATAATCGAAAAACATTCAGACGTTAATTATACGATAAAAAAGGGACGAAAAACGACGCAAGTACACGTAAACCGAATAAAGCCCTTTATAGAACAATAAAAGCGAAAGAATGGAAGTAGGCAATAGCAATAGGCAATAAGAAAATTAGAATAGAAAATTAGTACTTACCAAAAGAAATCACACCCAACGAACTAACTTCACCACCCTCCGACCGGTGGTGACGTCCAAAGAAACCTGCAGGGGCAGGATAGGCACCCACGTGCCCGAGCGGCCTACCTCTTCATAGGCAGGCGGGGGGTGATCGAGGCGATGAGGGCCCCGCACTCGAACGCGCACTAGAATCACTAGGCGCACCACGCACACTTATGGCACCCGCACGCGCAGCCCGTAACCAATACGTGCGCATGCAAGCGTCACGCCGGCGCGAAATAGCGATCGCAATTTATACACCGCATATTCACAAACTGTATATAAAACAAACGATAACAAACGTGGTTTAATAGATGCGATCGGCACGATCAGCAAAACGGTGTTCGGTACTATAGATGCCGACGACGCACAACACATACATGAGCAGCTTGAACTGATACAAATAAATCAGCAACAGACACTAAGGCACACCGCGAAAAATCAATTAAAGGTGATAAATGCCACAATAGGTCACATGGAGGCCTTAGAAAAATCGTTATATTATAACGAACACCTGCTGACGAACGTCACGAAACGAATGCAGCAGGAAATAACCAAGTTCGCAAGAAGAGAAGAAATAGACGAACAGTTATTAATAATAACAACGATTACACAAGATCTCATAGAAGACGTGAAAGACTCGCAATGGACACGCAGAAGATGTGTCAAAATATTCTCCATACGATAGAGAAAGATAATGTAAAATCAACGCAATTATTAATGCGATTACAAACTCACATATTCGCGAGAAGGAATCATACTCACTCGTTTATTACCGATAGAAAATATAATAACGGAATTAAAAGAGGCAACGTCACAATTGACGCGAAGATCTCATTTCCCATTCGAAATCAGATTAGAAAATTGGAACGATATACAGAGTTACGTTGAAATTAACGCGTATTATGATAACCCGAATATTTACACGATAATTAAATTTCCCGTGGTAGCATACCCCGTGTATAAAATAATAAGAACGACACCATTACCTGTCTATAACCACGCGAATATTTTTACATTTTTAAGAATTACGCACAACATCTTAGCGATAGATAAAGAAAATCACAACTATATAACGTTAGAGGAGCGTGATTTAAATGATTGTAAACGAAACGGAATAAAACTTATATGTAACCGAAACTACCCGGTATACTTTATAAAAGCCGGCGCACCATGCGAGGTGCAAGTTTATGTAAAAGCGCCAGGATATGTAAATACCTGCGAAAAACGTCAAATATTGTCAAATGTAACTTTATGGATAACGCTAATTGAACCACAAACGTGGCTGTTCTCAACGCCGAAAAAACAAAAATTAACGATACAATGTAATGATCAGGCGGAACAAAAAATCGAAATAGAGCGAACAGGAAAAATAAGTATAAATGAAAATTGTAAACTAACTACACCCGACATTATTATAAAAACAAAAAGACAAACGAATATGAAACAAATACAAATGCACTTAGCAGATTTTAATTTAACACTAATAAGCAAAAATAAAAATATTAATGAACAAGCGAAAAAGGAAATTAGACTAGAACCTGTAATTAGAAATTCTAACGAATTAATGGAATTAAGTTTAGACATAAACGAAATAAATAAAGAATTGGATAAATCCCAAGAGAGCATAATAAAAAAATCTCTATGTCATATATCCCGTAGGATCGACCCTTGCGATTATAATTATATTAAGCGTAATAGGAATAAGTATCTGTGTAATAAAAAGAAATAAGAGACAAGCGAGCGCCCGACCGCACATACAGAGCGATCTAGCGATGTTATATTAGAAGATAAGAAAAATGTAACCTCAGAAAACAATAAAGTGAATGAATCACCCTTATAGAAATAAAAATAGGATAAGCAGCGTAAATTGTAACGAAAACTACAGACCGTACCTTCTCTCAAAGGGGGAGGGATGTTGCGGCCCCAAATTATTTTTAAGTAATATGATTAAGAAATATTATTATTTAAAGATATGTATTAAATAGAGTATTATAATAATGTATTAAACGCGACCGTGAATGTGTCCGCAAAAGTTACGAAAGCCTAGTCAGCAAAACGATGAGTTGCGCGACCGGCCTACATCCGATCGAGCAACTCAGCAGTAACGAAGGACGAACGAGCCGATAAAAGAGAACCGAGAGGGCAATTGGAGTTAGAGGCAGTGACGGGCATTTCGTATAAAGAACAATTGTCAGACCGAAGTTATTAAAGTATTATTTTATTCAAGTCAAAGTGTCGCTTATTCCTTCTCGCCTCCCCCGTGGACCAAAAGAATCCGGGTGTTTCAAAAAGGGGCACAACAGTTTAAAGACGGTTCTTGGTCTAGTATTTCTACATCCTTCCAATTGAAATTATGATTATATTTCAATCTGTGATCAGTTAGCACATAATGACCACTGTTAAGAATAGTTAAGTTCAGCGCGTTTATGTTGGCGAGTGTACAGACACATATTTCCTTTTGTTAAATTCGATGTGACTGTACAGTAAAACGAGTCGAGCGCGACTCGGGTAACTTCGGCAGCTCTCGTGCCCCGAAGCGACTTCGAGTGGCAACCATGCGAGGCGGCTCTTCCCCTCTCTAGTCTCAAGTCTCATGTCGAGAGGAGAGCACGCGCCGTACAGTAAGATTATTCCAATAAAGAGAACACGTTTATACAGTACACCGAATCAACTCTATTCCTCAGCCCGCTCACACAATCCTGCTTAACAGGTTATGGGCCCAGTTAACGTCTAACTGCGGAAAATTGTGTGCGCTGTGAGAATTCGGGGAGTCGCACGTGGTGCGGAACGGAAGTCGGCCATTGTTCGAGTGCCGGTGTGCCGGTGTTAACGTGTCGGAAGCGTGCGAGCAAAACGAATCCGCGATGTCGGTTGGAATCTCGGTGAAGGGTGTGAAGCCTTTCGACGGAACGAACTTCCAGGGCTGGAAAGCTCAAGTGAACGCGCTATTCGTAATGAACGATGTCCTCGACATCGTAGACGGCACGAGGGAACCGCCACTCGCGGGAGCGGGACACGCGGCCGCGTTGAAGAAAAACGTGAAGGACGATGCAACGGCGAAATTCATTATCCTGTCCAATCTCGACGAAGCCCAACAATTGTGTGTACTATCGTGCATTTCTGCGAAAGAAATGTGGAACAAACTGTGTCTAATCCACGAGCAGAAGACGGCGACAAACAAGTTGGGCCTGCTACAAAGGTTTCACGCGTATCGGATGAGCGAAGCGGATACGGCGGTACAACACGTGGCGAGGGTAACGAACATGGCGAGTCAGCTCAAGGACGTCGGCGAAGACGTATCGGACGCCACAGTTATGGCGAAGATTCTCGCGAGTCTGACCACGAGGTTTAGCACGCTGCAGGTGGCGTGGGATAGTGTCGACCCTGCACGACAAACTCTCGATAATCTGCAGGAAAGGCTGATTAGAGAGGACGCGAGGCTCAACAACGACGAAGACGCTTCGGAAGCGTTGGCCGCGAAGGCCAAAAATCGACGTCCGCGAGGAGCGAAAAGTGCCGAGAACAAAAAGACTAAAAATACAAAAGAAATACAGTGCTACAAGTGTCAAGAGATGGGACATATCGCGAGTCGGTGCCGAAATAAGCGGAAGCCGCGCGACGATGGCGAAAAATCCCGCGACTGCGCATTCGTAGTGGAGACGGTTAAAAGTTCGGTTGCGTCGGGTTCGAAAAGTCGTGTGCTGTGGACGCAAAGTCACGTTATGGCGGCCGACCAAAGTGAGGTCTGGCTGATCGACAGCGGTGCGTCGAGGCATCTAACATACCGACGTGACTGGCTCATTGACTATAAGACGGACAATACCGGTGCTACGATATCACTCGGTAATAATCAAATCTGCAACGTCGCTGGTAAAGGCACGGTGCAAATTAAAAAGCTTGTCGACGGTGTGTGGCACGACGCGCGAATCGAGAAAGTGTTGCACGTTCCGAAATTGCGCAAAAACTTATTCTCCGTCGGAGTGTGTACGAAAAAGGGACTCGGAGTGCAATTTAAAAACAATCGGGTCGAAGTGGTGCTCGATGGCAAGGTGCTCGCGACGGGCATGAAGCAAGGCAACGATGTGTATCGCATGTTCTTCAAGGTCGCGAAACAAGGAAGCGCTGAAGAAGCGAACATAGCCACGACGAATTTAACCGTGTGGCACGAGCGATTGGGACACGTCGGGAAGCGCGCGATACGCGAACTGGCCGAAAAAGGACTAGTGAGTGGAGTGTCAATTACGGACAAAAATGACGTTTTCTGTGAACCGTGTCAATTGGGGAAATTGCACAGGCTGCCGTTCAACAAGAAATTGGAGCGCAATAATAAAATAAAACCGGGCGAGAAAATGCACTCGGATGTCTGCGGGCCGATGTCAACGAACTCGGTCGGAGGATCGAGGTACTTCCTAACCTTCAAGGACGAAGCGACCGGCTACAGACACGTGTACTTCATGAAGAAGAAATCCGAGGTGTACGAAAAATTCAAGATCTTCGAGAAGATGATCGAGAACAAGTTCAGTCGAAAAATGAAAACGCTGCGCTCGGACAACGGTCGGGAATTCTGCAACAGAGAAATGGACAATTATCTCGAGAAGTGTGGAATCAAGCGAGAAACGACGGCGCCATTTAATCCGGAGCAAAATGGCAAAGCCGAACGCGACAATCGGACGATAGTTGAAAGTGCGCGAACGATGATAATCGCGAAAAATCTGCCGTTAAGCCTATGGGCAGAAGCAGTGAATTGTGCGGTATATGTCCTCAACCGAACCGTGTGGACGAGTGGTGCAGTAACGCCGTACGAAGCATGGGCTGGAAAAGCTCCAAATCTGAAGCATCTACGAATTTTTGGTTCGGATGCGTACGTGCACATTCCCAAACAATTCACGCGAAAATTCGATGCGCGAGCGAGCAAGAAGATCTTCGTTGGATACACAGAAGAATCGACGAACTACCGGGTGTACGACCCGGAATCGAAAAAGGTCAGCATAGCTCGCAATGTCGTGTTCAACGAGAAAGTCGGAGCGCCGTCGGCGAAAGCAGAAGAGAAGGAAGAAGAAAACGAAGTGATTCTTCCACGATCGAAAGACGAGAACGAGTACGAGAACGGGAACGTGATCGACGCTGAAGGAGACGACGGCGACAACGAAGAACGAGAAGAAGAGGACAACGACGAGGCCCAGGAACGAGAGAACGAGCCAGCACGAGAAGATCCAAGAGCAGCACAAGAAGATCCAAGAGTCCTGCGAGATCGCTCGAGAATTCAAACTCCGAGCAGGTACCGGCACAACGCAAATGTTGCCGAGTACATCGTACCGATGACGTACGAAGAGGCTACGAATAGCACTGAAGCCACGCAGTGGGCGGGTGCTATTCAAAACGAGTTCAAAGCGCACGAAGAAAATAACACGTGGAAACTCGTGAAAAGGACGCCGGAAATGAGACTGATCGACTCGAAATGGGTGTTTCGGGTGAAGAAGGATGCAGACGGGAGACTTCGATTCAAGGCACGATTGTGTGCGAGGGGCTTCCTACAACGAGAGGGGATCGACTTCAAGGAAACGTTTTCTCCAGTGGTGAGATATGACTCACTCAGAATATTGCTGGCAATAATCGCTGAGAAGAATCTCGAGGTAATGCAGTTTGACGTACAAACTGCATTTCTATACGGACAGCTGGAAGAGACGATATACATGGGAAATTCCGGAAGGACTCAAGGTGAAAGAAAATCCCAGGAACGTCGCATGCAAACTCGAGAAGTCTCTCTATGGCCTAAAACAGGCTCCCAGATGCTGGAACCTGAGATTCACGAAGTTTCTGGACGAGTACAACTTCAAAGAGTGCGAAGCAGATAAGTGTGTGTTTATCGGGAAATTCGGTAAATACATAGTGATATTGGCGTTATTTGTCGACGACGGCCTGGTCGCGTCAAACAATGTAAAGATACTCAAGACAATAATTCAGCGACTAAGTGAAACGTTCAAAATAACGGTCGAAGATTCAGATATTTTTGTCGGGCTGCAAATCGAACGCGATAGAGAGCGAAAAACGTTAACGATTCACCAGAGCGCGTACACGCGAAAAATAATTGAAAAGTTCGAAATGGCGAACGCGAAAACGGTGAGTGTGCCAGCGGATCCGCACGCGGCACTGTCCCCAACCGAGGAGGAAGACGGAAAACTGATTAACGTGCCTTATCGCGAGGCAGTCGGGTCGTTAGTTTTCTTAGCGGCCGTATCGAGACCGGATATTGCGTTTGCGGTAAATTCAGTTAGCAAATATCTGGGCAAACACAATGCGACACACTGGCGAGCAGTAAAGCGAATATTCGCGTATCTTCAAGGCACGATAGATTACGGTATCAAGTATGTAAGCGGCGGTAGCGAAGCAGCATTAAGGGGATGCTGAAGCCGTCTGTTTTACCGGCATTTTGTTGTCGGCACGTAGCGTCGTTAATATTTGACAGAATTAAAAATCCTTTTCCAGAATTGCAGTACATACATTAATGATTCAGGGGAACTCCGATTTTATATAGAAAACGAGAAAAAATTACGGAAGTACAGATTTCCTTATCTACTTTTATCCCAATATGGCGTCTCGAGTAGCGGCGAGCTGTCAGCTCGTCACAAGATGTATTTCATATAAGAGATATACCATTGGTATGAACCTGAAAAAACAAGTTCCCCTGAATTGCACAACAATAAAAACATCGATAAACCCCCCAAATCAAGATTTGGAAGCGTAATATAAAAGTATAATGTCGATGTGTATCGTGCGTATGTGTGCGTGCAATGTAGCGTGCTATCCTTGTCTATATCTTTGTCTATACAAGGACAGATATAGTCGGTGAGCACTTCTTTATCGACGCTGATCGAGTTCGCCTGCGGCTCCAGCATCCCCTTAATAGGTTTTTCGGATGCTGACTACGCCGGAGATATCGAAACGCGAAGATCCACGACGGGATACGTTTTCTGTCTCGCGAACGGGGCCGTCACGTGGTCGTCGCAGCGGCAACGACTGGTGACGCTAAGTACGACGGAAGCCGAGTACGTGGCTGCATCGACAGCAGCGCAAGAAGTAGTCTGGATAAGAAAATTATTATCGGACATCGGATGTCCCTGTGATAATGAAACAACTCTATATGTTGATAACCAAAGCGCAATTCAACTAGTCAGAAATCCAGTATTTCACAAGAGAACAAAGCATATAGATGTTCATTTTCACTTTATCCGCGAAAAGGTAAACGAAAAAGAGATAAAAATCGAATACGTTCCGTCCGAGAATCAGCGCGCGGATATACTCACGAAAGCGCTGCCGCGAGACCGTTTCAGAGATCTATGTTTTAAGCTAAACATGATAACAAACGAGAAACGCTCGAACGGCGGTAGTGTTAAGAATAGTTAAGTTCAGCGCGTTTATGTTGGCGAGTGTACAGACACATATTTCCTTTTGTTAAATTCGATGTGACTGTACAGTAAAACGAGTCGAGCGCGACTCGGGTAACTTCGGCAGCTCTCGTGCCCCGAAGCGACTTCAAGTGGCAACCATGCGAGGCGGCTCTTCCCCTCTCTAGTCTCAAGTCTCATGTCGAGAGGAGAGCACGCGCCGTACAGTAAGATTATTCCAATAAAGAGAACACGTTTATACAGTACACCGAATCAACTCTATTCCTCAGCCCGCTCACACAATCCTGCTTAACAACCACTACCATTCCTTCTTATATGAGAATCATGTTCTTTAACTCTCGTTTGCAGTTGTCTACCCGTCTGACCAACGTAAGATGCCTCACAGTCTTTGCAGTTAATTTTATATACGAGTTTCCTATGCGAGGAATTAGGGAGAACATCTTTATGTACTCTGATACATCCGTTTAATTTATTTAAACTGACATACGAGAGCTTTACTTTCAGATATCTCGTTATGTTTTTATATTTTTCCGTTAACTTGGGAACATATGGGATCGTGACAATTTTTGACACATGTATTTTCTAATAAATTTGAGCGTTAAAACGGCACGCTTGGCTCTTATTGCCCGTATTAAGTTTAATTTTTTGACGTAGAACTACGTCTTTCCCGAGGGGGGTGGGGTAACTTCGGGTGCACGACTGCAACGTTTTCTTGCAACGAAAACATGCAACACTAATATTTCTCGAAAAGTATTAAAGGAAAATATACTTTATTATAGTGTTTTTGTGAAAGCTCTCGATGTGAGCTAAATGTTCCCGCAATTTATTTTGGTGGTTTTTTATAACCGATTTTCTTGACTTGGCAATGTGTTCAGAATGTTTTAAGGTTCATGCAGTACTTGCAAGTCAAATAGGCAACTATTCTTATTAGTGATAAATAAGTGTGATTTTTGTCCGTAAAAATCAGCATATAATTAGATTTATTATTTATGACATCTTTAATGTTATACGACCTCTACGTAATTAAAGTATTGAGACGAAAGTCACATCTTTTACTAGAGTTGTGAGCCCTGTGAATATATGTACAACAGCAGCGTGGCAACGTTGCAGTCAGCTGAGTCAGCAGTCTTCGTCGTCGCGATCTACATAACCTGTACGTACAAGCGATACAAGTGTGAAATATGAGCTGGAGCGAGCAGCCTCGACGTAAGGGACGTTTCGAGACGAAACGAAAAATTGATAGAATCTATTCCTCCGTGCGCTATACTCATCAGCTGACACGTACGACGTTGCCAAGCTGCCGCTAGTGCCGCTCGAGTCCAGCCATCAGTTCCGTGTTGTCGATTTAGTCAATCAAAAATTACGTTTTATTATTATATGGTTCGGTCAATGAACTCTGGCTTCCGTCAGTATCTTGCAAAATGTTTATTGCATCGTTTCCGAAGTATTGCAATTTTTGCAGCATAAGCGCTTTTGCCTCGTTTTTCGCAAGAGGGGCTACCCCCCCCCCCCCGCGTTAAATTGGCAAAGTTTACGGACATATATCTCCGGAACCAATCGGTTAAAAAACCCGAAATTTTACAGAT
Source organism: Temnothorax nylanderi (assembly GCF_030848795.1). Classification (NCBI taxonomy): domain Eukaryota; kingdom Metazoa; phylum Arthropoda; class Insecta; order Hymenoptera; family Formicidae; genus Temnothorax; species Temnothorax nylanderi. The sequence continues at coordinate 104,963 of NW_027249317.1, read as the reverse complement.
ACACTCTAGGAACGTTAACCTTTTATTTCATATCACATTTTCCGGGCTAACTACATTTGACCTACATGCATGAACCACCTTAATACGTCGAATATTTCTCGAAAAGTATTAAAGGAAAATATACTTTATTATAGTGTTTTTGTGTGAAAGCTCTCAATGTGAGTTAAATGCTCCTGCAATTTATTTGGGTTGTTTTTTATAACCGATTTTCTTGATATGCCAATGTGTTCAGAATGTTCTAAAACGCTGAAATCCGATTCCAAAATTCTAATTTTTCGAGGATGGCGACGATGGGTTTAATTTTTTTTTAATTTAGCTTTGTTTTCTGGAAAAATTTTAGTACTGGTTTCATGAAAATTGGTTTACAACGAAAAAACTACTCATTTATTTTATTAACCGATTTCTTTAAGCATATTAAAATTTTAATGAATCGGAGACCTCATTTAGGTATCTTCTCTTTTTTCTCTAAAGTTTCTAAAATCTCCAAAAGGGGTGACCGATTTCTATCTTAACAAATCTCCGTGATTGCTCTAATTTCCGTTGTGATATCAAGCTGAAATTTGTTTTTATGGATAGAGTGTCATTAAAGGAAGGTTGGTACTGAATTTGGTGATAATTGGTGAACAGGGGTTACCGATTTCTGTTTTAACAAATCTCCGTGTTTGTTCTAATTTCCGTACATTTTGTGATATTGAACTGAATTTTTTGATGGATAGATTATCATTAAAGGAAGGTTGGTATTGAATTTGGCGTCAATCGCTGAAGGGGTTATCGATTCATGTCTAAAAAAAATGTAAAGTTATACATGTAATCTTATATAGAATATCATTAAAGGAAGGTTGGCATTTACTTTGGCGAGATTTCTCCAAGAAATTTATACTTAACACTGGGAGGATCTCGTATTGACATGAATTTGTCGTCGATCCGGGGATACCGATTTAGAGTATAAGTTATACATGTATTGAGGATTTTTTCTTACGAGAAGGGAATGGTGCATGTAGCCGCGTAGCGGCAGCGCTCGTTACTAGCGTTCACACAAACTACAAATTTTTACGAAAATTTACAACTATCTGCTAACGTTTGATTTGGGATTGGAAATTTGACATTGAGACAAAATGAGAATAAATATAGCTCAGACTTTCAAGTTCTTTCAAGTTCAGACGAATTGTAGAATGTTGTTTTTACTCGTAACAAGTTGTAGCTCTACTTGATTCCATTTTCAGTTTGTCTGCAAGAATTGTCAAAGCAAGTAGATTTTGTAGAAAGTTGTACACTTTCTACAATAAATTTCAATAATTTACGACGGGAGCTAGGCAAGAAATTCGTGATTTCTCGTAGAATCATTTAGTATCTATAAAAAATTATGAGAAACTACACTCTAATTAGTTTTGACTTTTCTTTCAAGTTCAACAAAGTTGTAGATTATTGTTGTAATTCGTAGAAAGTTACAGTTTTAAACTTTACACTAAAGATTACAAAAAAGTATGCCTGTCGAGTATTTTTCACAATCGGTCCAAGTCCGTAAGAGCTGTCAAAAGTAGTAGTTTTCCTTAGAAATTTATATTTTCTATGCTAAATTACAACTGTGAATGCCTCCAAGTAGTGAATTTTGGTGGAGGCTAGTAATTGTAAAAATTCATAATTTGTAATACAATCTTGTAGTATTTATGAGGAGTTACGAAAAACTACATCCTGGTTAGCTCTCTTAAGTTCAATAAAGTTTTAGAACGTTGCTGTGAGTTGTACAAAGTTGTAGCTTTTATACGAATATCTTGCCTTACTTGTTTCTATTTTTGGTCAAAGTCAGAAACAGTTGTTAAAAGTCGTAATTTTTTTAGAAACTTGTAATTTCTATGAAAAGTTACAACAAATGACTCCGCCCATCTTTTCGTTTACCATTTATGTCCGAACTATGTCGTAGAAACTAGTAGTTTAGCATAGATACTTATAATTTAAATGAGAAACTGCAAACTAACTATTTTTTTCTCGTAGAAGGTTATAGCTCATTTTAGATAATTGTATAAATTTTCTACAAGAAAACTACAACTTGTTAAAATATGAGTGAGTTGTAAATTTCGGATACTTTATTGTAGACAGTCATAATTTGTTTTCGGAATGACATACTTTCTCATAGATTTTTTTCCGCCAGGGATAATTAAAACAATATAAATTTATGGATATATATTTCGCTTCTTACTTTAATTAGATCATATTATGCTATCATAGATTGTATATTGGAGATAGCGGACTTAGTGCGATCTCGAAGAAATTGCAATCGAACAACTCAATTATGTTCCGCATTTATATTGCCGTTATGTGGACGATGTAGTAATGGATGCTCCGCATGATGAAGTGAATAATACTCTGGAGATTTTTAACTCTTTGCACGAACGGTTGCAATTTACGTGTGAGATCGGACATGGTGAAAGGCTTAATTTTTTAGATGTTACAATTATTGTAGAGGATAACAGAATCATTTTCGATTACTTCCATAAACCTACTTTTTCTGGAAGATACCTAAATTTTAGTTCTAACCACCCACTATGCGATAAAAGAGGCGTAGTATACGGTCTGACAGATAAAATCATTTTGTAGTCCCACCCACAGTTCCATAAAAAAAATTTAAAAGGAGCAATTAACACACTATTAGACAATAGATATCCGCTAGTTTCATAGTTTCCACTATCAAGAATAAAATTAAACATCTTTCATCTCTTAACAATATTCAAGTACAAGACCACCCCAATAGTGATATTAAGATACTTAACTTTACCATCCCTGACATTAATTCTATTTCTGAAAGTTTTACAACGTTGGGCAAAAAATTTAAGTTCCGTTCTGCGTTCACGATTCCGTTTAAACTAAACAATTTTATAAAAACTGGGAAAGATACATGTGTGTGCGTGCGTGTGCGCGTGCGCGTGCACGTGCGCGTGTGCGTGCGCGTGCGCGTGCGCGTGTGCGTGTGCGTGTGCGTGTGCGTGTGCGTGTGCGTGTGCGTGTGCGTGTGCGTGTGCGTGTGCGTGTGCGTGTGCGTGTGCGTGAGAGAGAGAGAGAGAGAGAGAGAGAGAGAGAGAGAGAGAGAGAGAGAGAGGAGAGAGAGAGAGAGAGAGAGAGAGAGAGAGAGAGAGAGAGAGAGAGAGAGAACGATCATCACATTATGTTGCGGAAGCACCCTGTACATAAGATAAATTTCTTGGATTGTGAAACCACTTACGTTGAACAAACCAAGAGACAATTAGAAACCAGAATTAAAGAACATAAATCTGATTTAATAAAAAAAGCGGATCTTTATCGGTCATTTCGGAACATCGCCTTAAAACAGATCATAAATTAGTGCTGCGTTCCAGAACTACGCTCTTAGCACAAAGAGCGTGCTTTGTCCTTGTTCAACTTTCTGTAAGTAACAAAGATAGAACGACACTCGAGCGTTAAGAGCGTGGTTCTGCAACGCAGCCTAGATTGGGAAGGAGTAAAAATTTTTTATAATGAATCTACTCAATATAAACGACTCCTTTCCGAGATGGTGCATATAAAACGACAGAATAATGGTCTAAACAAACAAAGCGATACAGAACTTTTGTCAGAAGCATATCTCCCAATACTTAATTTACTTCCTCCTTCCTAATTCCCACTCCTTTCCCTACCCCCCCCCTTCCTAATATACTCTATCCCTACCACATTTTTCCAGCTTCTTAGCACAATCCCTGTTTTTCGCATTTCCCTTCAAACAGGCTCTATACTAGTACATGCACTTTTTCCTCTCTGATATACATCTCTTAAAAAATCCAAGTATCTCTTAATATTTATTACAAAGAATTTTATACTAATGACTAATATTATTACTACTAACGACTTAATTTTATAAAAATAGTTAAACATGACACAAGGGCACTCTGAGCAGACTCATGACTTCCCATTTCTAGGCTGACTTATGGACACTTTATAGAGACCACATATGTAACCGATTCCTCCTCCATCACAATGCGAATAAAGGAACGTTTAAGCGAGGTTTATTGGTTAACAATATCATGCTGCGAGATAATGCTGAAAATTTAAAGATGTACATCAAGCTAGGCCTTCTATCATTTCAGTTAACAATTTGCGAAGTATTGGTCAAGGTTATTTCAACTTTGTATTATTTAAACGATCAAGGTTGTTACTTATTTTACACTGATGAAGGCCACATTTAGGGTCGAAATGTTTGTGTATTAAACTGTAATATATGATATAACAATAAGCATTAAGGGGTTAGGCCACTCTAGAGCAAGAAAAAATAGGCATATTTCGGGAATTTTTTTTAACGCAATAAAGGGATCAATCGAAATTCTGTAAAATGGGTTTTATCATACTACTAATGAATTACAAAAAAGTTATTTTTTCATATCAATTAATAAGAAAATGGCGGCTGCACAGCATTTCTCCGTCGATGCCTTTTTTTCACGGCCGGAAATGTAACTCATGCAATTTTTGACCTGGAACAAAAAACCAAAATTCTTTCGATTATCAAGAGACACGGTAGTGTCTCGCGCCAAGTATACGCGGAGCGAGACCGACCGTGACTCTTTTACGCGACGCGACGGGTTGCGAGTACTCGAGATGTTGAGATCTCGATAACGAGTGAACGGATCAAGTTCTAAGTAGGCTTGATCGATAGCTTGGGGTCGATTTGGGGGGGGGGGGTATCTCCTATAATATTTTCCGCTACGTGCCCTACGAGCGGAAATATTGCGACGCAAAGTCGAAATGTGAAAATTTTATTTTAAGATACTTCTACTAACGCTCTCATGTGCCATGCCATCATTTCATTGGCTGGAGTCGCGTCCTTTTCACTTTTTCGACACCAGGGCGGTGCTAGTATCGCCAGTTTCGATATGCACATATGTATACGTGTGTGTACTGCGCGAGTGCAGATAGTGCGTTTCAGCGCGCTGTCACACATCAGTTAACCTATCTCGAGAGATACGGTAGTACGCACGGAGCGAGACCGACCGTGGCCTCTTTACGCGACGCGACGATTAATTCAAGGTAATTGTTTTATGTAATTATCCTATAATTATCTTATTCTATATATTACTGTTACTTATTTTACTGTTTACTACGTTTACGTGAGTGTTTACATACAGGTTAACCTATATATATTGACGGCAGGGAGCTGATACTGAGATCAAGGAGCCTGTTCACACGAGGCGTTTCTGCCGCGCGATTGCGGCCGCGCGTTAACGTTTGCACGACCCGCACGCTGTCGCGAGGTAAGGTGCGACAACGCGCGCATACGCGCGTACGCGAAACGGCAGTAACGCCGTAATCGTGCCGGCGATATACTGAATTTGAATTGCTTCGTGCTTATCTGGAGATTTCGTATCCCTACATCGTGTTACCACCGCTGCCGGAAAAGAAGGTTCTCTACGCTTGGCAGAAAGTGACGACTGACACGTTCGATCCCGACTTCGTTGATCGCAGAAGAGCTGGACTCAAGGTACGTTTCCGATTTGCAATTATAACAGTATCGTGCGATGAATGTTGTACTAACCTCAAAGTCGGAGCATCCTTGTTCACCGCTACGGGATCGACGTAAAGTTTTAGCGGATTTTAATCTTCCGAATTAGCGTCGCAACAATATTAGTCTTCCATTATCTATTGCCTCACAACTTTTCGATTTTAATGTTTTGTAGCTGTATAGTTATTTGTACACAATCGTGATATTAATATACATCAGATTGTTCATGTTTTTGTGCTGTTACAGTTCTATGATTTAGAGGAACTGTTTCGTAACGGTGGCCCCGTGCCAGATACAAATTACATATTCCTGGGAGATTTTGTCGATCGGGGCTACTATAGCTTAGAAACGTTTACTCGTCTGCTCACACTTAAAGCTAAATGGTCCGACAGGATAACGTTACTACGCGGTAATCACGAATCTAGACAAATCACGCACGTTTATGGATTTTACGGTAATTGGTCTCTTCATTTTCTGTTCTAGATGAATGCCAAAACAAGTACGGCAATGCTAATGCGTGGAAGTACTGTTGTAGGGTATTTGACTTGCTCACAGTTGCTGCCGTGAGTATTTGTATAAAAGATTTTTTTTTAAATTGTAACTTTATTTTTGATTACGCTCGAATAAAATTCTGTTTTAGTTAATTGATGAACAGGTTCTTTGTGTACACGGTGGATTGTCTCCAGCTATTAGAACACTAGATCAAATTAGAACGATTGAAAGGAATCAAAAGATTCCACACAAGGTATTAATTGTATAAAGTGATATGTCATTGCAAAAGTTACATAATAATAAAAGTTACATGACTGGATATTTACTGTTATTGTACAATAATAATAAAATATCGTTGCTTAATTGCCATATTACAGATGCTTTCTGTGATTTGGTCTGGTCCGATCCAGAAGATGTAGAAACATGGACAGTAAGTCCGCGTGGTGCAGGCTGGCTGTTTGGTAGCAAAGTGACTTACATGTTCATGGAAGTGAATGATCTTAAACTCATCTGTAGGGCGCACCAATTAGTTCAGGAAGGTATGTCTTTGCTCAAATATTTTTGTCGCAGATTTTTTTAAATATCTTGGAAATATGTATTGATGACGCATATTTTTATCATGCAGGTTATAGGTACATGTTTAATGACAAACTCGTCACAGTGTGGTCGGTCCCAAATTATTGTTATCGATGTGGTAACATAGCTAGTATCATGCAGTTCACGACAGTGGATCAGAGATCACCCGTGCTGTTCCAGGCAGTGCCTGATTCCGAGAGAGTAATCCCACCTCTAACGCCCACTCCGTACTTTTTGTGATCTATCTTAGTGGCTTATATGTACGGATGCGGAAGAGAAATGTCTGTGTCTTGACTCTACGGAATCACATGATTTGATTGGCCGGATCCAGGCTGGTACCATGACGGACCCACACATTCATGAGAATATATCACTGATTATATGCATATTACTCTAGAAAATTTTGATTCCCTTAAAAGAAATTATTTGATGCGTTCTACGATCAAAGTACGATACTTAGAGAGGACTGAATTGTCGTGTGATTGATCTTATTCAGGGAATGTTCTTTAGATTTTTTAAGAACTTTATCAGGTTTTACATGTTGTAAAGTTAATTACATGCGTGTGTGCGTGTGTGCGTGTGTGTGTGTGTGTGTGTGTGTGTGTGTGTGTGCGTGCGTGCGTGCGTGCGTGTGTGTGTGTGTGTGTGTGTGTTTGTGTGTGTGGGTGTGTGTGTTTGTGTGTGTGGGTGGGTGTGTGTGTGTGTGTGTGTGGGTGGTGTGTGTGTGGGTGTGTGGGTGTGTGTGTGTGGGTGTGTGTGTGTGTGTGTCTGTGTGTGTGGGTGTGGGTGTGGGTGGGTGTGTGTGTGTGTGTGTGGGTGGGTGGGTGAGTGTGTGTGTGTGGGGGTGGGGGTGTGTGTGTGTGTGTGTGTGTGTGTGTGTGTGTGTGTGTGTGTATGTGTGTGTGTGGGTGTGGGTGTGTGGGTGTGTGTGTGTGTGTGTGTTGTAAAGCTAACTTTTATATATCTACATAGTATCTGCCATTGCATCAGCCTGATTTTTGTAGCTCGAAAAAAAAAGAAAACGATATTTTGCATCAGAGCAAATGTGAACATACTGTGGTCTAGACGCTTTTGCTGTCTACTATGTACATTCTGTAGAGCATTCATATCTCAGAGCAGCATTCTGGACTTTAATGTTCAAAAGACTAAGAGCCTTTAAATAATTTATGAGCGCGAATAACGCAAATAGTCCAGTGCTGTGTGTGGATATAAAAAGAAAAGAAAAGAAATATCACGTTTAAACATTCCGGCAAAAAGTACACTCTCTGAGTACAGTGAATGCTTCTCTGACATTACAATCGTTGTGCGTAGAATTCAGATTTATTAAAGCGTGAGCATATATAGTACTGTTAAGGTCTTCCTGAACATATAAATGATCTGTTGCTGGTTTAGGTACTGTGTGTGCTGCGTACCGTTCTTTTTTCTTCTAAATGCGCAATCGGTGTTCTTAACAAGAATCGTAAATTCGGCTCTTTTTCGCCGAAGTACAAATAGCGTGTAGCAGTAGCCAAAGTTTTCCTGCTTAGGTAAGGAAATCCGATAGCGGGATCGTTATAGCATCTGTAAAGAGTTGTCTTAGGGTGCGTTCCGTTTCTCGCAGGAAACGCATGAACGACCAACGCAGGGCATAGAGTACAGAACTCGTTCCGTTTCTTCTATACACTTCATGCACTGATCATGCGCTTTCAGTAACGGAACATCTTTCATGCATTTCATGCAACGTGTAATAAACAAGGAGGACAATTTGAAGTTAACTGGATCACAAAATAATACTATAATTACTCTTACATCTTTTTTTATAATAAAAGAAGGTTCGTGTATTTCAAGTAGTAGTAGTAGTAGTGAGAGTAGTGATTCATCACTTGAAAGTGAATTTTCAAGCGATGAAGAAAGTGAGTGCACTTTATATGCCATTCTTATGGTAGGACATACAAAAGGGGAGAATGTTCCACGTGAACTATTAGAAGATTATGTTGAAAGAGTCGTACCAGGATATTCAAGACAAGAATTTAAAGAACACTTCAGGTAAGTTGCAAACAATGGATATTTTCCACCTACTGACACAAGTCAACACAAACAATGCTCTATCTTCCTTGGCATTCAATAAGTAACAAAGATAGAATGACACTTGTGTTGACTTGTATCAGTAAATGGAAAGCACCCAATATTTAATATCATATGGTACTTGTTGTACAAGTCATCTTTTTTTTGTTGTAGAATGTTTTCTGAAACATATGAAATGATTTTGTATATGATCGGACCATCTTTATGTAAGACCAATGCAACAGGAAGAAAACAAATACATCCAGGAAAACAGCTGTTGATAACATTATGGTTTTTGGCTACTCCAGATTCATACAGGTTTTCTATTTGCTTTATTTCATATTAACTGATATTTGTTATCTTTTGGTTATAGAATAATATGCAGCATATTTGTTTTGACAGATCTATACATGTTCAGTTTGGTGTTGGAAAAGCAACAGCATTCAGAGCAGTCAGGCGGGTAACATATGCTTTACACTGCTTAGCACCAAGATTTATTCAATGGCCCAAAGGTGAAGCAGTAAATTGTACTGTAGAAGATTTTTTAAAAGCAAAAGGTTTTCCGAAAGTAATTGGAGCCTTGGATGGATCACATATCAAAATTAGAGCTCCAAAGGAAGATGCTGCTTCATACATATGCAGAAAACAGTTTCATGCTATTCACTTGCAAGCTGTATGTAATGCAAAGTCCGTATTCACGCATTGTTATGCAGGACATGTCGGCTCAGTGCATGATGCGAGAGTGTTTAGAAGTTCCACACTTGCTCGTTATATTGAAATGCCCAATGAATATTTTCCCTCAGACACTCACATTATAGCAGATGCTGCATATGCAATTCATCCGCATGTAATTGTTCCATTTAGGGATAATGGCCACCTCACAGCACTTCAAAAAAATTATAATTTTTGTTTGTCTTCCACTAGAATGGCCATAGAACGAGCCTTTGGTTTATTAAAAGTACGCTTTCGTATTTTATTAGATTGCTTACCTCTTACTGATGTAAAAAAGATACCACAAGTAATACTAGCTTGTTGTGTTCTTCATAATATTTGTATATTAAGAAATGATGAATTTCCTGTAATAGTATGTCCAAATACAACAAATACTGTACCTGATGTAATACAAACAGGAACTGAATTAGGCAATATCAAAAGAAATAAAATTATGCAGGAACTAAGAATGCAAATTTGAAATAAATATATAATCAAAAATTTAATGCTATATACATTTCTGTACTCGACTTAGCTGATTAGCAGCCTATTGCAATTGCAATTGCAATAAAACTAAAAATGATAACATAATAATTTATCCCATATTGGTAAATAAATAAAAATACAAAAATGTAATTTATAAATATAAATGTTGAACATAGTCATTACAATGTTTTTCAAAACAAGTTGTTTACTTATAACATAGGTTACATATTAAAAATTCAGTTTATTTCTCGACAAGTTTACTTAAAAGTTGAACAAGAGATCTTTGTATTTCGAAAGATTCTTTATGCATCTCTTTTCTTTCTGCTCTCTTAATTTCCCATTTCTTCTCTTTTTTTTCTTCCCTTTCAAGTCGTTCTCTCTTTCTTTCTTCTTTCATCTGATCTCTATTATTTTTCAAGTCTGATATAAAAGAATCTAATATTACTTCTACTTTCCTTCTTTTGGGTTTAGAAGGTAATTCTTGACATTCTGAATTCTTGACTTCAGAATCGTCTACAGAAGAAAATGGTAATGAGTGACATGTTGAGGATGATGACGCAGATGATGAAGAAGCTAATGTGTTGGGGACAGCTGGTCCATCACTACTCGCTATAGCTGGAGGAGAAACCCAAGCTTTGTCACCAAATAAAGAATCCATGATAGAATAGAACGTCCAACTACTGTTATGATTTCCACTTTTAGTATTGGAATCTTTAATTTTCTTATATGTCCTTTTTAAACTTGACATTTTATTTTGAGCTTGTACACCAGAAACGTTATAATTTAAATTCTTTAATTCAGAAGCAATTTCAGACCATAATTTGTTGTGGCGTTTCAATCCAGTAATAAAGTCATTCTCCCTTTCACGATACAGTTCTAAGAAAAGCATAACAGCTTTGTCTGGCCAGATAAATACTGTATCTTTTTCACTATCTTTGTATCCTTCTTCCTCTGTATGGTCACTTTCCATTGACTTTGTAGTTTCCAGGTTCAAATCTTGAGTAGAATTAGCCTCTTTTGCTAGAAGTGTCTGAATCGTAGCAAGACTTCTTTTCTCCGTCTCTTTAGCAACTAACTCTAGCAATAACGCTTCATCTAGAAAGTCAACAAGAAACAACTATAAAATACTATAAAATATTAAAGGGACAAAAACATAAAAGTTATAATATTTTCAGAATTTCTTTTTACAGGTTAAGTTAAGAAAATTTTTTATAACCAACTTACTTCCTTTCAATATTTCCTGATGTTCTTCATGGGATACGGTAATTTTATACAGTTCCTCTTTTTGGCCAACGAGATCGTCAAGTGTTACGTTTTCCATGTCTGCCATTGGTTGCGTTTTGCCGAACCTCTGCTTAGCTAAGCGCACGTAAGCAGCGAGCGCTTGCTACGCAATATTTGGCTGGACAGAAGCGCTGAGTAGCCAGATAGTCAGTAGCCAGCCGATATTTCAATAGCGCTAAGCGGCGCTGCAATCAAAACCGCTACCAAACGAGCGACTGCTAGGCTAGCGGAGGTTCGGCAAAACGCAGCCACTCCAATCCAATAGCGTTTTTTCTTGGCTGCACTATCGCCCACTAGTGCAACACTAGTGCAACACTAGTGCGTCTGACACAATTTTTATTTTTATACTTTAGATTTCGCGCCAAAATATGACAAATGCATGAGCTGCATGAAGTGCCCTAGCTCGCGAGGTGAAGCACTTCATGCAGTCTCATGCACCGGAAGAGGTGGGCCTGGGTGAGCCATCCATGCGTGCAGGGAATGCGCATGAAGAGAAACGGAACGAACTTTCATGCTCATGCTCGCATCATGCGAGAAACGGAACGCACCCTTATTATTTTTATGCACATGACATTTTTTTATGCTTAATTTTAAGAAATTCCGAGCTCAAATATTGTCTTTAAACTACCTTGACACACATTGATGTTCTTTTCAAGAAAGATATCCACCGTTCGTTCGTCACACACACACTTCTCTTTCTATATATATATATATATATATATATATATATATATATATATGGGGCATTCTCCGTGAAATCAGACACCCCCCCTGTCCAAAAATTGGGGTCACCTAAAAAATTCTTTTGGGGCTCATTTTATAGCTACACATATGTAGTTTTAGTTGAATTGTGGCCTTTTGAAAAATCAACATGGCGAACCCCAATATGGTGGCCGAAGTCTGCGGGTAACGAGGTACGACAGATGAAATCGTTACTTGGAAGTTATAGACTGTCATAGAAAAATGTGTTAATGTGTTTATTTAGTAGTTAGCATTGAATCCATGGAAAAAATAAATTTTTAGTTTGTCCAAAACCAATATGGCGGCCAAATTATCCGTGAAATGCTAAAAAATAACTATTTCGTTCTTTAAAAATTACAAACTGCGTTCAATTTTCATGAAAATTTATATCATGATACATTTTAAGATGTTGATCATAAATTAACAATTGGGACGTCGTATTTGAATATAACGAAACCCAATATGGCGGCTGTATATTCGAAAAATGCTAAAAAATAATGACGTCGATATTCAAATCATACAAACTCTTTCCAATTACACATTTTGTTGCTTGCGATTTGTTAAGTGTTCCTAGGTAATTGTGAGGTGCAGAATCCAAGTATACCGTCAGATTTGTGGTCTATCTAGTCAGATCTAGTTTACGAGATACGGCATATATGCCTTAGTATCTGAATAAGTCCATAAACCGATAAAAAATCATCTCATTTGTTAACTTAAGTACATTTCTGGTTACACTGGTCGACAAAATATGAACTTTTTCTCTATTTTGACATTGAATAAGTAAGTGAAGGCAAGACAGGTAGTTTTTCGAGCCAGTGAAGTCAAGAGAGACAGACTGTCCAGCCAGTGAAGGCAGGAGAGACAGACTGTCCGGCCAGTGAAGGCAGGAGAGACAGATTGTCCGGCCAGTGAAGGCAAGAGAGACAGACTGTCCAGCCAGTGAAGGCAGGAGAGACAGATTGTCCGGCCAGTGAAGGAAGGAGAGACAGATTGTCCGGCCAGTGAAGGCAAGAGAGACAGACTGTCCAGCCAGTGAAGGCAGGAGAGACAGATTGTCCGGCCAGTGAAGGCAGGAGAGACAGATTGTCCGGCCAGTGAAGGCAAGAGACACAGACTGTCCAGCCAGTGAAGGCAGGAGAGACAGATTGTCCGGCCAGTGAAGGCAGGAGAGACAGATTGTCCGGCCAGTGAAGACAAGAGAGACAGACTGTCCAGCCAGTGAAGGCAGGAGAGACAGATTGTTCGGCCAGTGAAGGCAGAAGAGACAGATTGTCCGGCCAGTGAAGGCAAGAGAGACAGACTGTCCAGCCAGTGAAGGCAGGAGAGACAGATTGTCCGGCCAGTGAAGGCAGGAGAGACAGATTGTCCGGCCAGTGAAGGCAAGAGAGACAGATTGTCCGGCCCAGTAAAGGCAAGAGAGACAGACTGTTCAGCCAGCGAAGAAAAAAAATTATTCTGTATTCACTGGAAAAATTCTACTCCATCTGTAGCATTAGAAAATCGTTTGATAAATAAATTTTTTGATGCTAGAATGGTAAAAGAGTGATTCTTTAAAATTTCGGGTACAGGTAACGCTGATTGGAACCTCTTATTTAGGTGTCTTACTGATTTGTCGTGATCAACTTTGCTGAAATAGAACATTTTAATATTTTTAAAGTGAATTTTTGACCAACTGAAGAGAGCTTGTGGTGTTAAAATAGCCTGAGAAGGCTTAGCTAAAAGACTTGCTCTGTATGCCTCTCGTTTAAATATAGCTCCGATACCGTCGTAACCACTTTTACCGTGTGCAGTTGCACAAAAATGCCACTCTGCATCAACATCGAAATCTTCTTTATGATTAAGAAGATTAGCCATTTGAAATCTGTTTTTAAAATGTTGCTTAGCACCATCCGTAATATATATTATTTTTTTTAAACATTTTTAACAGTTTTCTTGATTTCTGGCATTAATTGCTTTTGTATCGTGTAAACAGCAGCAGTATCATGCCTTACACTTTCTGACAAAAAAATACAACTTTGATGCTTTAGTTCAGATTGTTCTTTATAATAATATATAGCGGGAAACACAGTACACTGTTGATTGTTGAAATGAAAAGCTTGAGAAGCATTTTGCGCAACATATGAATAATTTTCTGAGAAATCAAACATTACGAGTACTTCTCCATTACGTAAATCAATTTTCTTTTGTGAAATAAATTGTGATTGTTGCTTTGCAATAAATGAGTGGGGTTTAAGAACTTGTAATTTATGACTAAATTCCTCAACAAAATCAGTTACGTCAACAGTGACTGTTTGCAATGTTGATCTATCTGTTCCTGTCCACGTGCTATACTCAACCTGATCAATAGATGCATTTCTTAAAATTTTAAATAATATTTCAGAGAATTCCGTAATATCTGGACAATTGTTACATTTATCGAAGTAACAGTTAGGTGTAGGGGTTTTACAGAGAGTTAATTTTAAGCAGTCGTGATAATTACAAACTGGATTGTCGAAATCTTTTGTCAAGGTGGCAATATTAATTGCATCCAACATTAATTTGCAATTCTGGTGGATCGTGCATACACAGACCGAGTGTGTCCCACTTGCTCCAGCCAGTATGCAGTGTTTTGGTCGGAGCTTTGCGAAAGTACTAAAACCAACTGGATTATCGGGGTGTGATTCTTTAAATAACATATGTAATTCTTTGAGATCCATTAACAAAAGACGTTTTTGTACCTTAACACGCTCGCCATCAACTTTCACCGACACAGTTTCCTTTATCCCCGGCATAATTCTACTAATCGAATCGTCATTATAAAAGTCATTTATTTTTGTAATGGTAGAGTCTGGTAACGTTTGACCAGTTCTTGAAGTTACTTCAGCCAAAACCCCACAAGATAATCTTAATTCTTTAGCTTTTGTCGCTAAGTATAATGATGAATTAAACTCGCTAGAAATTTTTCTAATGCTCCAAGATTCTGGTGCAATAGTGAGAATTTTTAGCTTCATTGGGTCATTACCTTCCAAGCTTGCAAATTTATCTTTCAACCCTTGTAGAAGTTCTTCCAACTCAAGTAACCGGGATGATCGAAATTCGTCTTCATTATTCAGGGAAGAGTTTGGGTTGTCAACATCAATCTCAGATGAGATTTCATCACATTCCATAGTATCAATACTATGACAGGAATTATCTAAAGACATAGCACTACTTGATCGATTCAGTGAACGTTTTAATCTACAATCGTTACATATCATAGCATTTTTTGGGAAATCAGGTCTTTCTTGTAAAAATGTTTTTGATATTTTTCTAAGATTTGAACCTTTGTGATTTGGTACACCATCTTTCATAAAAGGATTGATGCATCTATCTGTACGAACTTTTTTAGACATAGTGATTGAGTATAAGGTTGGATACAAAATAAAAAACAAGTGATGTGAAGACTACAGTAGAATAATAGTTCCTTCTTGTAAGAAGTATTGGTAAGTAGTTCTGCAAAGAACTGATTGATATTTGAAGACACTTTAAAGTGACTAGAAATCGTGAGAAAAACTAAGAAAAATGCCAGCAATAAATCGCCGCCTGAAAAGTAGTCGTGAAAACGACTGTTTGCGAACACCCGAACTCAACTTACCGCAAGCAGTAGTTGTGAAAACAACTGCCAAAAACTGTTTGCAGTAAATTGCCGCCCGAGAAGTAGTCGTGAGAACGACTGTTTGCGAACACCCGAACTCAACTTACTGCAAGCAGTAGTTGTGAAAACAACTGCCAAAAACTGTTTGCAGTAAATCGCCGCCCGAGAAGTAGTCGTGAGAACGACTGTTTAAGTGTTTACGAACAATAGTCGTGAAAATAACTATTTGCAGAAACTGTTTTAGAACGTTTTCCTCATAGAGGAAGCTTTGTTTTCGTTTAAAATGTATGTATGTATGTATGTATGTGTGTGTGTATGTGTGTATGTGTGTAAGTGTGTATGTGTATGTGTGTATGTGTGTGTGTATGTGCCAAATTTTTAATATCTTAATGAGAGACTAGGGACGAGGAAATACTGCAGCGCTCAATTAAGTGATAAATAACACAAGTTTGAAAGTTTGAAAAAACGATCACTGTTTTAATCTGTTTTTTCAAAATCTAGCGGCCATATTTGATCAACCACGTTCAAATTTTGTCACCGCAATAACGAAATCATAGTCAAAAATAAAAAAATAATAAAAAATTTGAAAAAGTAAATAAAAAAAAGCAATTAAAAAATACCGTAACACTCAAATTAATAATAATTAGAACGAGTCTGTATGATTTGAATATCGACGTCATTATTTTTTAGCATTTTTCGAATATACAGCCGCCATATTGAGTTTCGTTATATTCAAATACGACGTCCCAATTGTTAATTTATGATCAACATCTTAAAATGTATCATGATATAAATTTTCATGAAAATTGAACGCAGTTTGTAATTTTTAAAGAACGAAATAGTTATTTTTTAGCATTTCACGGATAATTTGGCCGCCATATTGGTTTTGGACGAACTAAAAATTTATTTTTTCCATGGATTCAATGCTAACTACTAAATAAACACATTAACACATTTTTCTATGACAGTCTATAACTTCCAAGTAACGATTTCATCTGTCGTACCTCGTTACCCGCAGACTTCGGCCACCATATTGGGGTCCGCCATGTTGATTTTTCAAAAGGTCACAGCTCAACTAAAACTACATATGTGTAGCTATAAAATAAACCCCAAAAGAATTTTTTAGGTGACCCCAATTTTTGGACAGGGGGGGTGTCTGATTTTACGGAGAATGCCCCATATATATGTACAAAGCAATATTTTCAAATACTATTGCATCCTCCGAATCTTTGTACAATTTCCAATATTGTATGCCAAATCGCTGTCGTATTGAATAATTGTAATTAGCTAATTGTCATAAGTTCATTAATGTAGGGAGCAACTTGAAAAGAAAAAAAACCGAGACCCTTAGCAATGTGCCTCTAAATTAATAAGCGTTTGTGTAATATAATGATACGATATTGATATGACATAATTAATGGAAATGCACCGGCCATTGCGTATCATAAGCCTGAATTCTGACCATCGATTTTTGCTAGCTCACGATAATTCCTAACCGATCACAGACCCGACAAATACGGCATTGGCATTGTGGCACAGGCTGTCAAGTTGAGACTACTCTATTTTGAATTTTGTGATATAGACCGAAGGAGGCGTGTGCAATGGTCATGTCGATGTTTATAACGACTCTCCTTGTCGCACCATTCGAAGAGGTGTTTAGCGAAGACCCGTTATTCCAAGAAATGTAATAAACTTTTGAACAGTGCCTTCAGAACTATAACACGACGGTCTACTAGAAGTATAAATGCTTTCTTACTGACAGATAATCGATAGACGAACTAACATAAGGACGAAGAATCATACAAATATCAGAGCTTAACGGAGAATGTGTATGAGGAAATTTTTTATCATCTTTTCTTTTTATTCTATTTCATAAGCCTTCCGCTATTGTTTTGGAACGAGCCTTTGCTTTTTCGCAAAACTTTTCTACGATATTTACGTTTTACGATTTTACTACCTTTTAGGTCTACTCTTACAATTTTACATTACGCGCGCGCGGTATATTCTCTATTTGTACTACATTTATTATAACGTACAATTACAATTGCGCGGTACTTTACGCGAGTAATGTATTACATTAGGTAGAGAGGAGCGCATCTAGAACGAATTGGGACACGGAGCTTGCGTTACAAACTTGACTCGCTACATTTGCAGCCTCCGAGTCGTGAAACGGTTTCGCAACGACGGGAACGCCCTACGTGCGGTACGGATATCATTAGAAATCCTTTAAAAAAAAAGAAAAGAAGTATTAGCCTCTGTATCTATTGGGGTGTTCGCGGCGTTTCGTTTACCGGAATGCCTCTGTCTGTGATCGGTTTAACCCTTAAATGCCACCCGGGGTCCAGCGGACCCCAGACCCTTTAGAATGATATATTTTCAAATGTTCCCGCCAAATATGGAGCTCATATTTATTTATTATTTTTTATTTTTTTGATTTTGGAGCCAACATTTTAACTGTTGGCGATCTTAATTTTTTATACTATGTTGAAATTAAAATTTTAACAATATAAGCATTTTATTCTCTTTTCTAAGCCTTGAACAACATTGAAAATAATTTTCATAACTAAATATCAAAAAATCAATAAGTAAAGAGACATTTTTCATGCTGGGGTCTTTTAGACCCCATGTGTCATTTACGAGATTCTTGAGAGGTGTGGCATTTAAGGGTTAATCTTATCGAAGTGTCCAAGCGCTTGCGGCGACTCGATATTAATAATCGGTAAGCTCGCGAGAGAGAGAACAAATAAAGACAATTTGCAAGATAAAAATAAAATAATGAAGACTAATTTAGCTTAATGTGCTCCGTGCGGGAGCTTGAACACTGCGCATAATCCTTAAAGATCTCACAGGTAGACACCATTTTAAAACGATCATCATGTACCTTGAAAGTATAGACTTTGTTATGTTAATGTAATGAAGAACGTCTGTAATAAAAATGCGCAAAAAATCGCACTTGATCGCATTGTCAATAATACTCGAAAAAAAAAAACAAAGTGGTAGTATTATACCTCGAAATAACACCCTGTACATACTGTTTATAAAATACGTAATACTATAAAAAGGCGTGATATCCGTACAAAATTACCTTTTTTAAAATAGAGAGGAACACGATCGCATAGTGCAGACCAAACGCTTTGGACCAAACGCTATGGTACATGAGCATATTTACAGTTCGAAGACCAAGAGGCAGAGCCGCGGGGATACGACGACAAGAAGAAAGATGTCGTCAGCTAACTACCATTGGGGTAGACGAGGCAGAAGACCGAGACAGTAACATAATTATTTTTAAGCCGTATTTTTAAGCAGTAATATAACCCGTCAGTATTATATATTCGTACCTCTGACCATACACATATGAACACACACATACAAAGTAAATATGTGAATATGCTACGTTTCTTATACATACATGAAAACATAATTGCTAAATAAACATTTAATAAAACTATTATATTGTTGTTATTTACTTCATACTTACCAAATCAAGTTTTATTTAATATGTATAATCTATTGTAACTGTAAATAAATATATTATTTACTGTATAATTAAATGCTAGTACATTCAAGTAATTCTGACCTGGATTTATATCCTGTCTAAACTACACATGTATGTTTAAATTGATGTTTTACCTAGTTATTGCACCAATAATGTTTAAATAAATCGTAGCTTTAGTTTTTAACGCAGGAAAAGAAAATTTAACGTTTAAGCGCTAACCAATGTTGATGCATTTTTCTGAAGAAATACTAACATATTGATTTTGTTGCATTTTCGAAATCTAAAATCCGAGCATGCTAGAAGCACTTTCATTATCTTCAATGTGTCAGGTATTTTAAAAGAACACTAAATTTATCTTTAAAAATAGGCAAAATTCAAGCAGCTGTAACTTTGTTAAAAATGAACAAAATTTAAATTTAAAAAAAGGATTTTAAAGCTTGAAATCTCTACTTTTGAAAGTTTTTATCGTGGATTGAATAAGAAATGAGCATTTTGACTTTGATTGCTCATAACTTCCTTAAAAATCATCGTATTGCAATTCAAAAAACAGATTCTTAAAGCTGAAACCTTGCTTTATTGAACGATATAATTGCCAAATTTTTTAAAATAACAAATAGACATGATACAAATGGATGAAAATAATGTAAATTATTTTTAAATGCAGAGTACTTAAAAGTACAAAAAAACATAAAGAATAAATTTGTTTTATTTGTATCATGTCTACATGTTATTTAAAAAAATCTATTTTCTTAGAAATAATAGTCTGTAACACCTTTAGCTTTACAATCTGTACATACTGTTTGTAAGATATACTCTTTATAAGATTAGTTAGAAGAGGATGCGTAACACTACAAAATGCATGATATCAGTACAAAATTACCTTTTTCAAAAAAGGTAAAAAAAGGCGCCAAGTACATGCGTGGTTGTAACCTTGAAAAAAACCAAGTGGTAGTACCTACATACCACTTGGGTTGAGTTAGGTAACACAATTTTGTTTTATTTTTTAAGAGTAGTTGCACTACAATTATTTTTCAAAGCAATATATATATTCTCTTTGTAGTTGGCGTAATTTAAAGATTTCATACATTTTTTTGAAATAACATATCACTTAGGTTGAGTTAGGTAACGCAATTTTGTGATATAATTTTGTTAAGGAGAAATAAGGCTACTACCACTTAGGTTATTGGTACGTATCACTTGGATTGAGTTTGGTAACGCAATTTTGTGATATAATAATAATTTTGTTAAGGTATATATATATATATCACTTGGATTGAGTTTGGTAACGCAATTTCGTAATATAATAATATAATTTTGTTAAGGTATATATATATATATATATATATTCTCTCTTTGTAATTGGCGCAGTATTAAAAGATTTCACATATTTTTTTTTTATATATAACAACAGCTAGAGACGTACGTAGGATTTTTTCGATACATTGATTTTTGGCAAAATAGTACACTTATGAAAAAAAAGTTTAAAATTTCAGGAAAAAAATCGTCAGATAATTGTTTATAAAAAGAATACTATGCAATATAAAAAAAAATCCTACGTACGTCTCTAGCTGTTGTTATATATAATCGAAAAAATTTTGGTTTTTTGTTCCAGGTCAAAAATTGCATGAGTTACATTTCCGGCCGTGGACCCCTTCCAAAAAAAAAGGCATCGACGGAGCAGCGGCCATTTTTTTAATGAAAAAATATTTTTTTGTAATTCATTAGTAGTATGATAAAACCCATTTTACAGAATTTCGATTGATCCCTTTATTGCGTTAAAAAAAATTCCCGAAATATGGCTTGCTCTAGAGTGACCTAACCCCTTAAGAACGAGCTTTGTTCGCTAGCCCTCCTTTTTTTGAATTTGTTTATATTATGCGAACTGGATTACGACTAACTTTTTGTTCATATTATGTTGTATTGCACAACTTTAATACATATATCTAGTATCTGACTTTGATATATTATATTCAGTAGAACAAATTAATAATAGTCCCTGCTTGCAGTTCAAGATGTAATTGGTAATGCGAATACATGACCCAAATTCATTCGAAAACTGTTTTGGGATAAAAATTTAAAAGATCACAATTAAAGTAGACAACAGTTTGTGTTTTTAGTTAAAGCAGAGAATATTCTGCAATTATGCTTTCTACTATTCTCTGCTTTAACAAAGATTATAATTTTAAAATATGTAATTGAATGAAGTTGTAAATAACATATGATCTAATAAGTAAGAGCGAAATATATATCCATAAATTATTATTTCTATACTTACCGACATCGTGATATTTTAAGTATTAATTATAAACAAATGAAATGAGCGACAATTCTCCTTCTGAGAATCTTTTTTACTACTCAAAATATACAAAATTTGAAAATTTCAAACGAATCGGAGAAAGTGCCGTTATATTACATTCAATTTTCAATTCAATGGCGCAAGAGTCCGAGTCGGACTTAGGCCTCCCCCAAAGTCAAGTGCTTGTGGTGCGCACGCAGGTTGTACACAAGCACATGGGATTCGCAGTTTAACGCCGAATCCGAACAGTAAGGTAGAAGGGGTTTCGAGGCAAGGGATCAAGAGACACGGTAGTGTCTCGCGCCAAGTACACGCGAAGCGAGACCGCACCGTGACTTTTTTACGCGAACGCACGAGTTGCGAGTAGCCGAGATTTTGAGATCTCAATAACGAGTGAACGGATTAAGTTCTAAGTAGGCTTGATCGATAGCTTGGGTTTGAATTATATAATAAGAGTGTTTTTATTTTTCCGCTACGTGCCCTACGAGCGGAGATATTACGATGCAATCCGAAATGTTAAATTTTACAATTAAGAAACGTCGTCGTCGTCGTCGTCGTCGTCGTCATCGCCGTACGGTTGCTTTTGCCTCGATAGATGGCGTTTGAGAACATCTCGAGGGTCCCCCGGGTCCCCTCCATGACAATGTTGCTACACTGAAAAGAGACAGCATATACGTGTGTGCTCGTCGCTCAGTGCGTTCGCGCGGACAGCGCGCAGTCAGTCATCAGTTATAACCTAGAAATAGATATCGCGTTCGCACGTAACACCGTGGTCTCCCATCGTTAAATACTACGATCGTTTAATTCCGAATTTCGGTCGCGTCACGCAAGGATCGAAGTGCCACGAAATTAGGATGTGGGTGTCACAAGAGGCGAAATATCAGCAGGTCGGAGATATGTAATGACAGTCGTGACCGTCACATGTTTACGCGAGCGTTACTTCTGTAGTAACTTACGATAATTCACTCGTTTACGCGGGATGAATTATCATAAGTTACTACAGACCCCCGTTTACTTCTTCTTCTTGGATTTATATTGGCTCCTGCCTCTAATACGAGGTCAATATGGCCAGCATTTGCCCCTGTTTGTTCAGATAACTGAGAGCGGTGTGCTATCATATTTGATGTTGACTCTGCCACTTGAGTCGGACGTATATGGTGGGGGGATTATTCAGGGAGTAACTAAGGAAAATGGGGGAATCCGGAGGCCATTGTTGCGCGCGCGGGAGCGCGCGTGCTTACAAATGTATGTTTGCTGACTTGCAGAATGCCATGATCAGCTTTTTCAATGCAATGAGAAAATCATTACAGTGTGGGCCCACGAGGGTCTCCACCACTCGCCGGAGACCCGCGGCTCGTCCAGACGTTAGAGGACAATGAAAAATGATATGATTTATATCTTGCGCTGGATCACCACAAGCGCACGAGCCGTCATCGACTATATTTTTCCTGAAAAGACTGTAATTCAGGTTGTAGTGATTCGCTCTCAGTCGGGAGACCGTGACAATTGCGTCACGTTTTAAATTTAGTTTATAATACCACGGTTTCGGTGAATTAACGTATATTGTGCGAAATAAGTGATTGCCTTTATGCTGTGCCCTTTTAAATAAGTAATTGTGAAATTCTACAGTTAATTTTTCCCTTTGTTCAATGAATAAGTCCGAATGGGGAAGCTTAAACGTAGGTGGTTCTTTACCGAAACGAATAGCTTTTCTGGCTAGCTCATCGGCTATTTCATTGCCGGTGATGCCCTTGTGTGAGAGAATCCAGATAAATTGGATGGAATTGCCACGCTCTTGGGATGCCATGATTTTAGATTTGATTAGGGGAATTAAGTAATTTGAGCGGCATGTTACCGGGTTAGAGAGGGCTTCGAGTACACTTTTTGAGTCTGAAACTATTGTGTATTTGGATTGATTTAAATCTAGCGAGAGCAGTACCGCGTTGTATATTGTCCACGCTTCCGCTGTGAATACTGACGCACGCGAGGGGAGCTTATACATTAAGCTTTTCTGGAGTTGAGGGGAGTAGCACGAAGCTCCCACCCAGCTTGCCGTATCAACTTTAGAGCCGTCTGTATAAACAACAACAGAGTTGTCCATAACTGTTTTAAATGCATCCATGAAAAGGTTCTGGACTGAAAATCTGGGAACCCTTTCTATGACCTCAAGGAGGTCTGAGGCTGGGCGGTATAAGAAGGGAGCAAATAAAATAGTTTGGAAGGAGTGTTGGTAGGGAGAGGGGGCAACTGCGGAATGGAGAGAGGGTTGAAGGGCCCGAGTGCGTGTGAACAAGTTAAATAGAGGAAATCTTTTATGACAGTATTCGTAGTTAGCTAGGTTGTCTCGAGTAGTGAGTGCAAGCTGGTATAGCGCCTCTGTTACCGGGTGATTAGTAATGGATAGGGTTTTAATTAGGTATTTGGATGCAAGGAACTGAAGGCGGAGCTTGAGAGGTGCTTCTTTAGCTTCCGCGAACATGGTGTTAATGGGCGTTGATATGCGGTACCCTAAACACGCTCTAATGGCTTTGTTTTGGATTATTTCAAGACGATGGAATCTGGGGCTGTCTTTGAGAGCAAAAATATGGGAGGCGTATTCTATAGATCCTCGTAGCACCGCACGATAAATGTTAAGGAGGAGTTGGGGATGAGATCCCCACCACACCCCTCTAAGAGCTGAAATGACGTCCGCGGTTTTCCTAGCCTTATTGATAACTGAATTCATATGTAATTCACCTGAAAGCTTGGGGTCTAGAGTGACTCCCAAGAAGCGAACGGAATCCGAGGGAAATATGGAGGCATCCTCAATTTGAATTTTGTGCTGCTCGGTATTGGGAATCTTTTTGAGGAAAATATCATGAGCTGAGTTTTTGATGGCGAAATTTCTAATCCGCGACTGCGCAGGTATTTGTTAATGTTATTTATAGAGGACTCTAACCACTTGATGATTTTCTTGATCTTTTTAGCTGAGGCGAAAATGACGATGTCATCCGCAAACTGAAGGATTTTTACGTGCTGGCTTAGCTGGGCTGCTATATCTTTAAGGTAGAAGTTAAATAGAAAAGGACTGAGAACTGACCCTTGGAGCGTTCCTTTTCGCGAAATGTGGGGACATGATATTTTCCCTTCTATCACAAACTGTACGATTCTTTCCGCTATGAGATTCTGTACAAACTGACATGTTTTGCCAAGAAATCCGGCTTGCAAAAGATCATCTACGAGTATACTAGGGATGACGTTATCAAAAGCTGCTTTAATGTCTATGAAAAGCGCTGCTGTTGCTTTACCAAGGAGGTTATTGTTATGAATCTCAGATGCGAGTATGGTGAGATTATCAGAGCAGGAACGGAATTTACGGAACCCGAATTGGTGTTCCGGAATCAAGGTCGCAGTGCCTGACTCCGCACACCAGTGTATGCGGTTGAGGATCATTTTCTCTAGGAGTTTTAGAGTGCAGGAAGTAAGAGCTATTGGGCGTATTCCTCTGCCATGAGGTTTGGGGATTAAGTAGACCAGAGAGTGAGACCAGTGATCCGGAAAGTCGCCTTCGGCAAAAATATTGTTGAGGATTCGATGAAGTAATTTTTTAAGCGAGAGAGGAAGGGATTTTAATATTTTATAATTGATTCGGTCGATACCGGAGCTAGAGCCGCTTTTGGAAGAATTTAGGGCATGATGAAATTCGCTACACGTGAAGGGGCTGTCGAGCCAGTTCAACGGATTGTTTATATCCGGTCAATCGCTTTTTGCCAGGTTTGTTCGCTCTTCCCAACAAGCTGGTGGGCAAATATTGGCCGTGGTGGCGTCGATTTCTTCCTGATTAACGGAATGGGCATCTGCTTTGGGAGCCAACTTCCTATTGCAAAACCTCTTAATCATATTCCAAATGGAAGGAGTGGGAGTCTTAAAATCAAAAAAATTGCAATATTTTTTCCATCCCTCTCTTTTGGCGGTTCTTAGGATTCTTCTGGTTTCGGTCATTTGCTTCCGATACAGATGATAGTTGGCGACCGTAGGGTTTTTCCGATATGTTTTACACGCGGATTTTCTTGCTTTGACTGACGCTGTGCAGTCTTCGTTCCACCACGGGGAAGGAGGGGGTTTGTTGCTTGGGCTATTGAGATTGCTGTATCTGTCTGAATGTGAATTATTATTCTGTGGAGAGAAAATATCAATACATTCTTGTAACTGGGAGGTGAAAATTTTATATTGCTCCAGAGGCTCATTATCTGCGATCTTTAACACACTGGTTTCAATGACCTTTGCTCGCGCTTCGAGCATGCGAGTAAATTCTTTGAGTTGTTCGCGGGTAAATTTACACTTGTGGGAGAAAATATTTTTGGTCTTAATCTTAGAGTTGACAGCAATCTCCACAGGTCTGTGATCGCTGCTATAGGTGTCATCCAGGATGTTGACGTCTACTAAGGTGGCAAAACCAGCAGAGGCAATAGCCAAATCGATTAAAGAGGGGGTAATACAAGGAGGGGGGGATGAAAGTAGGCGTAAGGGGATTAAGGAGAATGAAGGGGAATCGATCAAGTAAATCCATGATAACTTTTCCTGCAGGATTGGGCGACGAAGCGCCCCAAAAAGGATGATGTGCATTGAGGTCTCCGATAAGGAGAGAATGCGAATAAGAATTAGCCAAATTAAAAAACTTAAGCCAGGAATTTTGAGGGCACGGACCTCCAGGGTGCCTATAGATACCGAACAGCGCAGTGCTGACGCCATCCACAAAAATTTTTGCTCCAACAG
Organism: Temnothorax nylanderi; assembly: GCF_030848795.1. Classification (NCBI taxonomy): domain Eukaryota; kingdom Metazoa; phylum Arthropoda; class Insecta; order Hymenoptera; family Formicidae; genus Temnothorax; species Temnothorax nylanderi. Next base: position 78,970 of record NW_027249317.1, on the reverse strand, counting down.
CTTCAATGGTCGCATTTGAATTTAGGATGTGATCAAGATTGATGAGAGAAAAGGTGATGTTTTTTCGAATTAGCATGGCAACTCCACGTCGGCCCGCTTCCGAGTCGTTTCGTACTACATTAAAACCAAAAAAGGAGAAGGAGTGTTGTTGTCTTAAAAGGGTCTCCGAAAGGAAAATTATGTCGTACTTTTCGCAGAATTTTTCAATATCAGGCTTTTTGTGTACTGCTCCCCTGCAATTCCAGTAGAGGATGTTAAATTTAGAGAGGTTGGGCCGCATTTACAGCCCAAAAAAGCATTTCGCGACGGTGCAAATCTGAAGCACCATCTCAAAAAATTGAGTTTCTTTTACCGCAGGGAAGAATTCAGGCAGTTTGTAAACGAAGTCAATTATGATTTTGATAAGAGGAATGAAACTCTCCCGAGTGAGGTTGGGATAATAAGAGGGATCATCTTGTAGGTTTTCTTCAGCGGATTTTCCGAAAACAAAAATTGGAACTTTGTCAGTTTTAGTTCTGCCGTGAGGGGAATTTAGGCAGGCCTCATGAGCCTCCCTGAGCTTTTGTTGCCGACTTGTTGATGGTTGATCAGACGTTTTGCGAACAGACATCGAAGGGGAGCTGTGTAACGAGGGAGATGGAGAGAAATTGAATTTAATGTTTTTGGTTGTTTGACCTGGACTAAATGCGTTAGAAAGCGAGGGAATAGAGTTAAAAGAACTGAAATCTGGAGGGGGGAATAATTATTTTCAATTCGGTTGCGAGCTTCCAAATAAGGAATGTTTTCCTTAGCCGCGACGGTAACGATGTGTTTCTGTTTAATAAAAACAGGGCATAGAGAGGACGTGGGGAGGTGCTCTCCCTTACAATTAATGCAAAGCGGCGGCAGTTGGGATCTCGGACATTCCTCCTTCTTCTCATGAGCGGTCTGCGCGCAACGATTGCATCGCGCCTTGCTACGGCAATCCGCGCCGATGTGTCCAAAACGAAAACACGAGAAGCAAATTTGTACTTGCGGTACATATGGCTCGACTTTGAGCCTGGTCTTGTAAATAGAAATTTCCGCGGGCAAGAATTAACCTTCGAATTTTATCATTACGGTTTTCAAGGGTTCGAATTTGCTTTCGCCATCCTTATTTACACGGCGATTTAACCAGTGAACCGATATTATTTTAGCCGAGGTCTCTATTTCATGTATAAGTTCTTCATCGTTGAAACAGAGAGGAATGCCCCTTACAAGAACGATACGCATTATCTTAAAGGAGGGAATGAATGCTACTAGGTTGTGTTTTTTGAGTATCGGATTATTTATGACTCGATTAGCCGCGTGATACGTAGAGAACTGGGCTCTAATTTTGTTATTACCGATCGTGCGCATTTTTTCGATACTCTCACCGAGCGATCCGCTAATAATTTTAGAGATCAGAGGAGAATTCGGGGGAACGTTAGATTCGGCATATTGAAATGCACTAAGAAAGAGGGGAGATCAGTGGATGAATAACGGTTGGCTTCTCTTCTGTATTTTTTGAAAGACGCGGATGTTCCCTGAGTTTTGCCGCCCCCCGAGGGTGCCGAGTCCTTGGTGGGGCGCTTAACGCCCCTTCTAATCTCGTTAGAATTATCGCAATCCATGCTAGAATCGGTATGGGTCGCCGCCGCGGCCGCGGATGTTTCATCTTTACGCAGTTCATTGTTTTCTTTGTTCGGCGTTACGCGATGAATGTCGTCACTTTCATGGATGCTATTTGCATCGTCTTCGATACAATGTACTTCGGAAGCGCGGCTGATCTTATCTAAGACGTTCATATTTAATTGATATTGGTCCTTTGAGCCGTCGCCGCTCGGGCGAAAGGGGGAGGGAGGTGCAATTACATTTCCCGGATGCGTGAGATTTCGTTTTCTGTTTTTATTTTTATTTTTTCCCCCCATGTCGAGGTCTAAATCTTTGTTGAAATCTAAATCGATTGAATCGTTATCGTAATCAAACGATGAATCACGTTCGCAAGACTGAGAGCGAGATCGAATCACATGCGTGTCGACGCGGCCCGCGGGCAAGGGAAACGAAAGGGTCTCGTTATTGAGACTCAAATTAAACTCGTTGAACTCACTTAGGGGCGCAGATCCTCTGTCGTCCTCGATCGATTTCGCCGGCCTCGGGAAAGCACGTGGCAGAAGCCGCACGCATCTCCCTGCCGAGATCTGTGATGAATCGGCAATTACACGCACACGCGGATCAATCGAAAAATAAGAAATCTTATGCGACCCGTAGAATACGGGTAATAAAAGTCTAAAAGCAATTAATTCGCGCAAAAACACACTACTAAAAACCCCGCGCGACACAAGGCAAAAGGCCGGTCGGCAGAAATACGCACATGCACACTGCGCAGGAACACGGGAGAGAGGGAACGTCCGCTCGCTTCCGTGGCTCAAGCGCGAATCAGACCCCCGTTTACGTGGAGGAATTATCGTATAAGTTACTACAGAAGTAACGCTAGCGTAAACGTAGTACGTGACAGATTGTGTGTGTGTGTGTGTGTGTGTGTGTGTGTGTGCGTGTGCGTGCGCGTGTGCGTGCGCGTGTACGTGCGCGTGCGCGTGTACGTGCGCGTGTGCGTGCGCGTGTACGTGCGCGTGTGCGTGCGCCTGTACGTGCGCGTGTGCGTGCGCGTGTGCGTGCGCATGTACGTGCGCGTGTGCGTGCGCGTGTGCGTGAGCGTGTGCGTGTGTGTGTGTGTGTGTGTGTGTGTGTGTGTGTGTGTGTGTGTGTGTGTGTGTGTGTGATCATCAATATATCATATAATATTACATATTAACCGGAGGGAGCTGATACCGAGGAGATCTTTAAGAAGGAAGGTGCATTCAAAAATCACACACGTATGCATATGCTGTCTTGTAAATGTCTTGTAAATTGCTGTCTTGTAAAAGTTGAAGAGAACGAGAAAGTTATCTGTAGCGCAATTTGTATAGTAGGTAAGTTAAAATATCAATTGAATCGAGTCCATTATATTATGATAGACGTTGATTTTATATCTTGGTGTCTGGAAATATTAATTATTCACGAAAGCAATAACAACAAAATAAATTTTGGTAAATTTTATATTCGTATTCAGCAATCTCTAACATTTTAAAAAATAATTAAATTAAATATGTTCTTCTCAAAAAAGATTAGATTCTAAAAGAATTAATTAATATTTAATCTAAATATATCATAATAAAAATTATAATAGCAAAGTTTTTGGAAGTGGTGGACAAACGAGTTTATATTTTTAATATAACATTAACATAATTATTTTTTAAACCACCTTTAACTGCAATAATTAAATTATTTATATTTAACTATTAATAATTTTTAAAATAAGTAATTTATCTAAGTAGAGACTAATTTTTTTTATTGAAAAAAATAATTATTTTTCACTAATTATTAATTTTCAAATAAGTAGTAATTTATTTTTGACAAACTATTTGTTCAGGATAGCAATCGAAATTCCGTTCGCTAGAAAGGAATTGTTGGGCGCCGTCTCTCTGTCAACGGCCCTGACCTCAGCGCGTGAGATCTCGATCGAAGACACGGGCCTGCCACGGAGCGTCGCCCAATAATCCCTCAATTTATGCGAACTCACGAGAGTCATGCGCACGCGTTTCCGCGCTTTCGTTCACCACGCAACGCGGATCGATACGATTCGTCCCTTTTGACGCGCCCTGCTCCCCCCGTAGAGCCTTTCTCAAGCCGGAGCACGACCGTAACCGCAGCGAGATAGAGAGAACCGTTTTAGCCCTCGTACTTAAAGAGTCGACGAACAGTTCGTCGCGATCTGCATCCGTTCGCTTGATCATCGCGCGAAACGTATTGCTACTCGCTGTTCGTGCCGCCAGCCGTCTTCAACGGGGAAGCAGACTACCTCTCTGTGCGGAACGCGATCTTCTTCCACGACGTGGTTGACCGAAGCGCGATTCTCCGGCCGTTGCTCGCCGTTCTCTGCGCTTTACAACCGCGAGACGCCAACTGTTCTTTCGTGGTATCGAGTCCTGTGATACCACCCCAAATAGCAAGTTGCCCGCAGGTTGCTGTCAATTTGCTTAAAACTGCTCTGCTAAGTTGCCTTCAATATTGAGGAAAGCGGCTTCCGATTTTGCCTATTGAATTGCCGACTTTTATTGCCACCAAAACGATTGCCAACAGATTGTGGCAACTTTTATGGCAATAAGTATGCTACGAGCTTTCCGCTTGTTTGCGTAAGGTAATCGTTGTCTGCATAATGCTTTTAAGTTGCTCTAAACGAAATTACTGTTGTCCGGTGACAGCAATATGATGACAACTGAAGGGAAACTTATGCCAAACACTATTTCCTTTTTATGCCAAGGAATGCTTGGCTATCTGGGACATCTCTCAACTGCTTGTTGTGAACGAGAAAGCTTTTTTGTATTTGTGCCGTAATTAAACATTAGACACACTACCGCCTCAGTTAATCGCGGAACCATTCCTCGCCGATCCAAGGTCCTAGCTTCGCGCCTTTGTCAGGGCGGGTTCCGGCAAAACCCTCGTGTCCCGAGGATTCCTTGCCCGAGCACGAAACACTATTAATTATTTTAATAATAAAAAATTTATTTTTACTAATTACCAATTTGCAAAAGAAATTAATTCATTTTCACCTAAATACTAACTTTCACGAACTAGAAACTTTTCTCTGACAAATTACGAATTCTTTAAGTAATCTGTAATTCACTTTTACCTAAATATTATTAATTTTTATGCAATTAGTAATTTTTTGTGATTTGCTAATTTAATAAAAATTTAATTTATTGTTATTGCTAATTTTGTGAATAATTAAATAATAATAAATAAAAATTCTTTTGCCGATCCCTGCTTAACACTACAAAATGCGTGACACTACAAAATTACCTTTTTCAAAAAGGTAAAAAAAGGCGCCAAGTACACGCAATTTATTTTGTAAATTCAAAAATCTAACCCAAGTGGTAGTTTAATTTCTCCTTAACAAAATTATTATATCACAAAATTATGTTACCTAACTCAACCCAAGTGACATGTATTTCAAAAAAAGATGTGAAATCTTTAAATTGCGCCAATTGCAAAGAAAATATATACATTGCTTTGAAAAATAATTGTTGTGCAACTACTTTAAAAAAATAAAATCCAACTGGTACATATCTTTGTGTTCCCATTAAAGGATCTTCCTATTTCAACCCAAGTGGTAATAGCTTCTTTCTTAATTCTCCTTAACAATATTATAATATTACAAAGAATCATTTTAATCACAAAGAATTTAAGAGGTAACAGTACAAAATAAAAATATTTAATTAAAATAAAATAAATAAATATTTCTTGTAAAAAAACTTGGCGCTGCTAGACTTCGAAATTTAAACATTAAAATTTAAACATTAGTACTAAAATTTTTGATTGAATAAAGAAACAATAAACATAATTTAGGGAAGAATGTGACGGGAGTAAAAAAGCAGCGCCAAGTTTTTTTACAAGAATATTTATTTATTTTATTTTAATTAAATATTTTTATTTTACTGTTACCTCTTAAATTCTTTGTGATGTGACAGGAGATTCTGAGCTCAATGTCTCGCAGTTTAAACTCTCGGGCTCCGCGGTAGAATAAGGCAATATTCGATTAACATTAAAATTAAAACTTAGCGCTAGGTCCAATAGGATTACTCTATACAGCCAAATTACTGAACAAACCTCGACCGGCCGGTAGCTCAATTATATGTTAGATAATTTCGTCTGAATGAAGGTCTTGCTCCGTTCATGACAAATTATAAATTATGCCCAGTTGTCTCGTCCGGATGGAAAACTATGTAGTCGTGCTCCTGCATGCTCTCAGACATCAGCATTCAAAGAATTGCCCAAAATAAAAAGCAAGCGCGCGCCTGCCTCCCAGCGCCCCCCGCACGGCCCGCGCTTCTGGGCGCTGCGCGCGCCTTCGTTCTTCATTGTGTTCTGCTCGTTAGTCTAGACAACACGCACTTTCCCTATCTTCAGGATTTTCGTCGTTTAGGATGCCGAAACATAAGGATAGAAAAGATAGCTCTCCCTCGAGACGCTCGAGAGGAGACAAAGTCCATCGTAAGCATCGTTTGCGAGCCTATTCTCTCGTGAGACAATCTCGAGATCTCTCGCGACGTAGAGGAAGATCGCGCAGCCATTCTGCGGACAGCAGGCGGACATCGAGGGATTCATCCGTTCGAGGCTCTCTTTTCAGGGACAGCTGCTTTCAGATTCTTGAGCAGGTTCGTAGGCTTATCGCCTACCGGGCCGACGTGCATAACCTCCAAGATCCTGCCCAGGAGGTTAGGTCGCCTGCAACGGGCGCCTCGCCCGTGAACGAGGTTTTAACTTCGGTCTTTCAGGCTACACCTCCTGCCTTAGAGCAATTAACAAGCACTGCCCTGGTGGAAATAATTTTACAACAATTTACGTATTTCTATGAAAAATTACAATCTTCTACAACAAATCACAAATTTCTACAAAGTGAAAATTGTAGAAATTCATGGTAAATTGTAGTAAATTGTAGTAAATTGTAGTAAGTTGTAGTAAATTGTAGTAAGTTGTAGTAAATTGTAGTAAGTTGTAAAAAGTAATAGAAAATTGTAACAACTTTTTTTACGAACATTTTTATGAGACGTAGTAAATCGTAGAAGTTGTAGATTATTGTAAAAATCATAACTATTTATAACTATCTACAACATTCTGCGAATATTTTTTATGAGAACGTAGTAAATTGTAGAAGTTGTAAATTATTGTAAAAATTACAACTATTTACAACTTTCTACAATATTCTAAAAATATTTTTATGATTAAATGTAAGATATAAACAAAGTATACTTGTCCCACTCTAACTTATATTGCATCAGTGTGCACTAGTTCAGCAGTGCAGGAATAGAAACAGATCTTATTGAAAGTTGTAGATTTCAGCATAGTCTGATGTAAAAATGTCGAACATATCGCATATTTAGTATGTTTATCCAGTGAGAAGGCTGATGTCGAATCGACGTCAATTCAACGTCGATTCACCGGAAACTCATCGACATCGAAATTAACATAAAAAATCAGCTGATTTTAATCAAATTGTTTTGGCATTATGAGTTGCTTCTTTCTAAGTTACCTGTGTTCAAAACTCTAAAAATTTTGTCTAAAATTAAGAGACTATGGCCGGTATTCATAGTCGGATCTTATTTCAAGACCGTTTTAAGTTATGTCTTAATTAAGACGCTAAAGCCCCTTGCACAATGCCAGGCAACAGGCAATAGGAACAGGGAATAGAAATCAGAAATCATGTATAAATGCAGAATAAACAGTGACACAGGCAATAGACACAGAGTTTCCGTCACGTTGGAAATTCTGTGCCTATTGCCTGTTGCCAACCAATCATAGTATTCGAATTTTTTAGGTTGTAATTAACGATTTTTTGGTTATTTTCTGTTCCTATTGCCTGTTGCCTGGCATTGTGCAAGGGGCTTAATACGGCTATGCGATTGGTTCATGACATTTTAAGATTGAACTTAAGATGGTCTTGAATATAAGAACCGACTATGAATATCGGCCTGTCACCATATGAGAGTATGCATAGTCATCGGTTCGATATCGATCGACATCGAATCGATGACTATCTGCATACTATATGGTGATAGTCTCTTAATTTTAGACAAAATTTTTAGAGTTTTGAACACAAGTAACTTAGAAAGAAGCAACTTGATGCCAAAACAATTTGATTGAAATCGGCTGATTTTCAATGTCAAATTCGATGTCGATAAGTCATCGATTCGATATCGAACAGATGACCGACATCAATTTTGTAAGAAATATATATATATATATATATAATGAGCCGACCCTATTAAAAGCTGACACCTTCCGTACGTCTGCTAACAATAAGTGTAACATATATAGACAATACAAAACGTCTTCATCAATCAATGTTGTAGCACAGTGCGGAAGGTGACTGACTCAAGAGCCAGGGGTTTCAGGTTCAAATCCCGCGGTGGTAAGCAAATTTTCTAAGTACAATATATATAAATTTACCAATAAAGAAACCTTTTCTTCGCCAGTGAATAAAATAAAAAGGAGTAGTTATAATCGACGCTGACTGGCAATATAGAAATTTTATTATCTCACGACGTTTCGACCGTCATTTTCGGTCCTTATCAAGTGTTCTATCTCTTACAAACAATTCAGTCCTGGCATTGTGCCAACAATCCAAAAGTCAAGAACTAAAATTATATTTAAAAAATATAAAAAGAAAAGTATAAAATATAAATTGACAAATTTAAATAACTTACAAGTTTGCGCGTCATATGTAAAAGACGTAGTATGTGTGGAAAAAGCATGTCAGCAGCCCACGGGTGACAAAGGCACACTGATCACGATCGACGTTAAATGTTCTTTATTATTATATCATATGCCCCGGTCAAATTATCCGTGTCTTTCTGTAGGTTGATTGTGTTGTTATTTTGTTTTATGAAAAACATTTCTGCGATCTCGCGTTTTCTAACTTGTTTTTCGCAATGTAATATCTTTAAGATATACTTTTCTTTTTATATTTTTTTAATATAATTTTAGTTCTTGACTTTTGGATTGTTGGCACAATGCCAGGACTGAATTGTTTGTAAGAGATAGAACACTTGATAAGGACCGAAAGTGACGGTCGAAACGTCGTGAGATAATAAAATTTCTATATTGCTAATATAAATTTATTTAATTAAGCTTGCATGTAATCAAGATTTTCAGCAATAAAATAATGTTCCACGAGAGAAGTAAATTTTATATTTTATTCTGTAGTATATCCAAAAAATTGTAGTTATTCATAAAAATTTCTACGTAAATTTATGAAAAATTACAAACATGGCCCAAATCGCGTACTTTTGACGTAAAAATTACGTAAAAATTACGTAAAAATAGCGTGAAAAGTTGTAATTATATTATAAGAAATTGTAGTTTTCGCATAATTTTTGCGTGAAAATTTGTAAAATTATTTCCACCAAGGTGAAGAACAGACGGTCGCACAAGCTGACCGTGGCGTTGTACCAGGTATGTCCTCTTGTTGACCCACACTCCGTGGCAAAGAGAAAACATAACCGACTGTTTTCTTCTGCTTTGTTTTCTCTGTTTGGCACCAGTGCCTACTAACGTCGGCGACGTTTTCTCTGCAACTCTTGGTATGTATCTTTGCTGATAGCGTGACGAGTATCAATCGCTCTCACAGGCTCAAGTGGGTGCCTGCCTCAATGCCCTCGGCTCTGGCATGTCAATCCTGCTAAAGCCGGAAATCCTGCGCAAGCTTAAGGACGACGCACGACCGGCCTTATCATATTTCTCAGAGGGCATACACTTACTGTCTGACCATCAGTTTCGCCTCTCCCTAGTTAGAAGAGCGTTCACCAAGCCTTCCTTTAACATCATAGGCAAAAATGCCGCAGAGACAGCACCTATTGACGAATTCCTGTTTGGTCAAAGCTTCACGGAGACCCTTAAAGCAGCACAGGCATGTGAAAAGACAGGGCGCGAGATTTCTAAATCGTCAGCCCCGGTGGGCAAAAGACCCTGCAGCCTGTCCGTCAGCAGGCGCCGCAGCGCCGTTTTCAGCCTCCTACGTCTAAATCGCAGCTTCCGGGAAACCGGAAGGCTCCTGTTCATCCATCAACGGCTCGCCAAACAGGGGCTCCTTACTCCAAGAGCCGTCGTCATCGCTCTCACTCCCGGTCCCGGCCACGACACCATCGTTAAACACCGTAAGTACCGCCGGGCGCCTCCACAACTTTTTGTCACAATGGTCGGATATTACTACCGACCAAACAGTATTGGATGCTATACGGGGTTATCACATCCCTTTTACATTTTTGCCTCCACCGAGAGCCGCTCTGAAAGAAATGGAATTTTCGCAGGCCACCGCAAAAATTTTTTATTTAGAGGTTAAACGCCTCTTGCGTAAAGGAGCCATTGAGGCGGTCGAACCCTGCACAGAACAATTTTTATCCCCGTTCTTGTAGAAAAAGTAGCGTCAGAGTCAGGGATCACCACTACCCTGTTCGAGCATCGATGTCAAGCAACAAGGCGCCGATATACTACTTGGATGGGTGACCGACTGAGAGAGCGGATTTCTTCGAACAAACGCGCAGCGGCTATACGCACATGGCTTAATGTGTTTTTTTTTAACCACCAGGTGATAAGCGCTTTATATTAAATCTACGTGAATTGAATACGTATATTGAGCCGCCACATTTTAAGTTGGAGGATTGGCGGACAGTAATTCGCCTCATGTTACCGGGATCGCTAATGGCCACTTTAGATCTGGTGGACGCTTACTTGCTGGTTCCAATAGACAAGGAACATAGAAAATACTTGCGTTTCCAGTGGCGCGAAGTAACTTATGAATTTACCGCATTACCATTCGGCCTTTCGACAACCCCATACATATTTACCAAAATACTTCGACCAGTCGTATCTTACCTTCGCGAGAGAGGTTTCCAATCTATCGTCTATCTGGATGATTTTCTTTTTCTCGGCTCATCCATAGAGGAATGCCGAGCTAATGTTACCGCGTCTATTAACCTCCTGCTGTCATTAGGCTTCAGGATAAACTATTCCAAGTCTTATTTAGAACCATCGAATAACCGTAAATTTTTTGGATTTGTTTTTAATTCCACCGACCAATCTACTTCGATCCCTCCTCGCCGTCGGGAGAAATTATTACAATTAACAACAAATATGGCTTACAAATCGAGATGTTCCATAAGAAAATTTGCTAGCCTGATTGGATCGCTCATTTCGGTGTACTCAGCTGTTCAATATGGACTTCTATATATAAAAAATTTGGAACGAGAAAAATTTCTCGGCTCTCAATAAGAGCAACGATAATTATTCGGTAACTCTGGAGATTCCATCATATCTCCAATCAAACTTTGCATGGTGGATCAATGTCTTTTCAAATCCTAATCAATCTATTTAGATTCGTTCGGGCAGATTCATCCGAGAAATTTTTTCAGATGCTTCTTTGAACGGTTGGGGAGCTTCGTGCGGCGAGCTGCGTACACACGGCTGGTGGTCGGTAGACGATAGAGCTCTTCACATTAACGCACTCGAACTTAAAGCAGCCTTTTACGCCCTGTGCGGCTTCGCAGCGGACCTCCGCGATTGTGACATCTTGCTTCGTATTGACAATACAACCGCTTTAGCCTACATCAATAAGTTTGGTTCTATCCAGTTTCCACATCTTTCTGAAATTTCTAGACAAATTTGGCGTTGGTGCGAGAATCGAAATATCTTCATTTTTGCTTCATATATTTCCTCTATTGAGAACTCCATCGCCGACGCTGAATCTCGAATCGCAGATCCCGATACCGAGTGGTCCCTATCCAATAATACTTTTCAGCGAGTGGCCAGGACTTTTGGTCCATTCGATGTAAACCTTTTTGCGTCTCTACTTAATACCAAGTGCGATTTCTACGTTTCATGGTTCCCAGATCCAGGATCTATAGCAATAGATGCGTTTACTCTCTCATGGGAAGGACTGAATTTATACGCTTTTCCACCCTTTATTTTGTTACCACGCGTATTGAGAAAGATAGTGGACGAGGGCGCAACGGGAACTTTGGTGGTGCCCTGGTGGCCCTCTCAAGCATGGTTTCCGTTGTTTCAACGCCTCTTGATATCTAAACCGTTAATCCTTCCTCCCAGTTACTCTCTGCTTTCTTCACCTTTCAGGAACCATCATCCAGCGTGGAAAACTCTTTCCCTGGTTGCCGGGAAGGTATCACGGAATCTTTCAGGGCCCGCCTAATACCATCAGTAGCCATACCAACGATGCTAGCTTCCTTGTCATAAACAACTATCAAGTAATACTCTCGTCCTCTCCACCTTTGGTGGAACTTCTGTCATCGCCGTTAGCTATCTCTGTATTCTCCAACGGTCCCTCAGATGCTAGAATTTCTAGCTCAGAAACTCAGCCCTACCACCTCTTATTCGAGCCTAAATACGATGAGGTCGGCTATCTCGTTAATTTCCCAGAACGAAATTGGTCAACATCCGGCGGTCAAGCGTTTCTGCAAAGGCGTTGCAGCGCGCAATCCGCCGCAACCTCGTTATGACTACGTCTGGAATCCGGCTCCGGTGATCAAGACATCAGCACCGGGCCGCGCTCAACCCCTTTTCTGTTTTTCTCGTTTCCAGGATCACGAGAATCTTTGTATCGTTCGCCTAACAGAATATTACATAGATAAAACTAAAGATCTACGGCCATCGGGATGCAATTTCCTTTTTATTTCTCTTGCTAAACCATATAAAGCTCAAACTGTAAGTCGTTGGATTCGACAGAGCTTAGACGAATGCGGAATACATACTACTATTTTCTCAGCTTACAATACCCGTCACGCGTCAACGTCAAAAGCTGCGAGAAAGGGAGTTTCGCTCGACCTGATTAAGCGCGCGGCAGGCTGGACCGGTGAATCCTGCGTTTACGCAAACTTTTACAATAGGCCTATCATTAATCCAGCGGATTTCAGTAACGCGGTTCTTCTATCATAAAGGTTTAATTTATATCCTTTCGCGCACAACTTAATTCTAATACTAATAGTTAAAAAAAACAACACAGTTGTTACTTACGGCATCCTAATGTAACGGTCTTATTAATTATTTTTTATATAATTATGCGTTGCCCATCTTATGTCATCAATATTAGATTGTGAATAATATTCTTTTTCTCCCGACTGCTGCCAACCTTCGGTTGGCGAAGACGAGGGAGTATGCGTTTCACTGGGGCCGAACCTTTGTTATTATACTTCAGTATTTGGTTAACAAATCGCGACTATTTGAACAGCTACATAGTTTTCCATCCGGACGAGACAACTGGGCATAATTGTTAGATTGAACGAACTTACCTGTGAAGTTCGATCCTAATTATGCCCTGTGTCTCGTCCGGATGGACGCCCACCCTTTCTGTTTTTCTCCCCTCCCTGATATATCGCGATTTGTCTTCTTTGAACTTATGAAGAACGAAGGCGCGCGCAGCGCCCAGAAGCGCGGGCCGTGCGGGGGGCGCTGGGGGGCAGGCGCGCGCTTACTTTTTATTTTGGGCAATTCTTTGAATGCTGTTGTCTGGGAGCATGCAGGAGCACGACTACATAGTTTTCCATCCGGACGAGACACAGGGCATAATTAGGATCGAACTTCACAGGTAAGTTCGTTCAATCTAACAATTATAAATTGCAGTCGCTTGATTTAGATCTTCCTCGACGGAATGGCAGCCCGTCAGGAGTGTCCCTTGCCTCGAAACCCCCTCTACCTTGCCGTTCGGATTCGGCGTTAAAACTGTAGATCCCATGTGCTTGTGTACAACCTGCGTGCGCACTACAAGCACATGACTTTGGGAGAGGCTCAGGTCCGACTCGGACTGTTGCGCCATTGAATGAACGAATGAATGATTTAGATCTTGCTCTAATTTTGCGGCTTATTAAAATTATTGAGTAATTTTTGTGGGACAAAGATCTTGCCCTGGTCCGTATCAGTTATTGTGATTACTGATTTGTAAACGAGTTGCTCTCGTTAATTAGTAAATTCTAAAAGGATTAATTGAATCTTGTTGTCAATGAGTGAGGATCTTGCTCCCATTCGTCGACAAATTATTGTAAAGGAGTACGTGTTTCGTCAACTAGTTCATATCTTGTTATGGATTATGGACGAATTTCGTTATGTATGTTGAGTTATTATGTACGTGTTTTGTCAACCGGTTCATATCTCGCTATGGATTATTGACAAATTCCGTTCTTATGTGTTATTATTGATAAGTCAATGACATTTCAACAGCTTGAGTCTTGTCTCGGTTGTCGACTTGTTGAATAATTGTAAATTAATTAAGCTATTAATCTGGGGTCGTAGTAAATTTCTGTTCAAATCCAAGGAAACAAGTTTTATCAGAAACGCTTCTATTTTTCACTCTACTCGACTTTGTTCGCTCGCATAATATTTCATTACGTTACCGTTTCTATTTCTTTCGCTTGATTAGTATTATCCCGCGTAGTTGTTAAGTCGTCAACGTGGAACCGTCGAACAGTTTCCAGAATATTGGTGAAGATATACAGCCGTCATGTCAGGATGCGCGAGGGTTATCTCGGGAAATATTACTTGGAACCGGGTAACAAAGCAGGCTATTACACAATGGAGTTATCCCGGTAAACGAGAGAGGTTCAGTCGAAAGAGAACTCCGTAGAGTACATTTCGGTGATGAAAATCGGTCAATCTGAACACTCGATCACCAGACGTGAATCAAATGAGAGTGTTAAATGACGTTCGACATAATTCCCGAAACTCAAACGTAACTACGGCATGGTTAAATTAACAATAACGCGATTAACACCTGAAGGCGAATTAGTAAGTGAAGATAACTACGTAACTAACAAAGAATACCGACAAATAATACAAAACAGAAGTGAATTGTCTCGCCGCGAGAATTTAATGTTCAGTTCTCAACCTAGACGCGAAGAATGTCCAGGAACACCTAGAAGGGGGGCCCTATCATGGCGAAGTACCGAATCGAGTGACAGTGACGACGACGCACGACGACTCAATGAACATAGAAGTTCGCGACCCAGAAGGGATAATTATTCGACAAATCGGTATAGCGGGAGCGGAAATTCACCCTCGTACGCGCACGATCGAGAATTCAATTCTGCCATGAAAATCAGGCGAATTGTTAGTAACTGGAACATCACTTTCCCTAAAACTGAAAAAAATCCCGAACAGTTTCTGTTAATTTTAAAAGATCAGCTAAGCGTGAGTGGAATAAACAAAGACTTGTTTGTTCCATGTTTGTCTAATATCTTCGAGAGTCCGTACAGGGCCTGGTATTTATTGAATAAACAACGTTGGCGGACGTGGAAAGACTTTGCGCGAGCCTTCCGTTTTCAATGGGGAGTAAAGAAGGATAACGGTGCTCTGTTCTTAGAGGTGCACAATTTAAAACTCGAAAAGGGTGAAAATCGCGGAGTTCACTTGTCGGGCGCGCCTCATCTTCGAGAGGATGCGGCATCCTCCATCTTTCCGCGAACAACTAAAACAGATTCTAGTGAAGTTTAATCCACGGTTAACCTTCGAAGTCCTCAACTTGCAAATTAACGATTACGATGAGTTCTTGCACTACATAAACGAGCGCAGTTACCTATACCGTAGATCATTCGACACACAAAAGGGATCACGTGATAGAGCCGCTAAAACGGAATTAAAATATTTGCAAGACGATACGGACAAGGACGACATCCAACCAATAGAGGACGAAGACAGTGACGTAACCAATTTGCACGCCATTTCAACAAAAGACCAATCGTACCAACAAAAAGAATTCATCGAACAATTTTAAGACTCTAGTCAAACAGAGACTCGAACATAATCTCGCGCGTTTTGAAAAAAAAAACAGTAAAACATCGACAGTTGATTCTAACGAACAGTCAAAAGAATCGCCTATGAAATTCGTTCCAAATCCGAGTAAAATGCTTTGCTATAATTGTGGCGAAACGGGACACGCTTCACGTTTGTGTACGGCTGATCGACAGATTGTATGACATGTTTGCCGACGCAAAGGTCACATAAATAAAGATTGCCCAACGCGTTCGGGAAACGAGTAGCGCCCACAGTGATCAAACCTCAGGTTACTGTTACGGAGGGCATTAATGAGAAAAATAAAATTAAAATTAATATCGAGCAAACTAAGTTATTAGATAAATTAAACACTCGCGCAGATACAACGATACTAACTCACGTACAGGATCAAAAAACTGACGAAAATGACTCGTCAATTAAATTAGACGTAATTGTCGAATTAACAGACGAGTCAGAACTGTCGGACAATGACTTGGACGTAGTTACTTCAGACAAACCCTACAAAGAAATGGTACAGTTGTCAACATTGGTAACGGACAAAACACCTGAAACAGCTACTGACATTACTCGGGAGAACGCGTTAGATATTGAGAAATTGAAAGCCTAGAGACCAATCGGTTTGCGACCCCACTTAGTTCATCGTTTGACACAGCGACGAATCTTTCGTGCCAATAACGGTCTGGTCGAGCCGAATAAAGTCATGAGAATACCAATAGAGATTTCCATTTTTGGCGAAAAAATTCGTGGAATATTAGACACGAGAAGTGAAAAATCGTACTTGAGTCAAGCAACATATGAACGAGTAAAAAACCTTCAAATTAAAGACCTTTCCTCAGACTCGACATCAAGAAACGGAGTACGATTAGGTGATAAGTCAGTCTCCAAGACTAAAAGGGACACGTCTTTCGTAATCGATGTGGGTGATGTTTATGGCCCACAATGGTTTAGCGTCCTCCCGAACCTATCAAGTGAATTAATCCTCGAGATGGATTTTTGGATGTCATTTAAAGTTAAAACCAATCCAACGACAAGAACTTGGACATTAGAGGGGAGTAAATATTCCAATGTCACAACGTTACGTTACACGAGCGGAATTAAGAACCTTGACGGTTGACGAAACGAATAAATTAAGAAACTTTCTCGACTCTGAATTCGCGAGATTTGATAAAGAATCTACTGGAATGACTGACTTAACTAAACACGTCATTGAACTAAACGACCTTACTCCACACCGACAGAAACCTTATCGATGAAGCGAGGTTGTCCGTGAGTTTATTAATAAAGAAGTCGATCGGTTACTGGAAAAAGGGATAGGGGAGACCGGGGCCTAACCGTCAGTTTTTTTTCGGTGCCGATTTTTAACAAGAAAATAAATAATTTTAGTTAAATGTGGTATACCACTGTAAAGAGTGAACCTTTAGCTACAAAATTTATATAGGAAATTTTTATCTACGTCGCTTTGTTTAACCGGTATAGAGAAAAAACGACAACGGTGGAAAAATTGAAATCTCAAAAATGCCGGGGTTTAACCGTCACCCCCCCCCCGGGGTTTATCCGTCACACTGCATTTTTAATACATATATATACATCTAATCCTGAAAAATGATAGGATACATTTTAATAATTGTTTTTTAAGAGAAAAATATAAAAATTTATTAAAAAATAATTGTTTTACCTATTCCATAAAACATTTTAGGCACGTGAATACAGATCCTGACAAGCGCACGCATGTGTTGTGTGCCCTACGCTCGCACGCAATGCACTGTTTCCCATATGCTCTGTTTATTGTCAACTTCTTTGAGCACACGCAGCACGTATTATCCAAATCTTCGTCAGAATCCAACCGCTGCTGCTTCCTTGATTTCGATTTACGCCCACTGCTCGTCGAAGGCTGCGGTTCTGTTTGTGTGGCATTTTTTATTTTATCTTTTCTCACCGCAAGAACTGCCTTCTTGAGTTGCTCCTTGTCGACGGGAATCGACGGCGTCCTCGCGCCGATTCCTCGACGCGCCGACGACGACACGTCGTCGGAATCGCTCCGTCAGGACCCAGGGATTCTGTGATTTACGTCGCTTTGTACGGAGTAAGGACGACGACGACGACGACGGCCACGACCACCACCACCACCACCACCACCACCACCACGACGACGACGACGACGACGACCACCACCGACACCACCACCACTACAACGGCGGCGACAATGACGCCGAGACGATGCGGCGAACGCTAGACGATGCGGTCGCACGCGCGACTGTCACTAACACAACGACCAACAACGACGATTTACCGCGGCCGGGAGTCGGGACGATCTACCGCGCGCGCGGCATGTCAACTCTCGCGCGGAAATCGCGGGATCTCAGAGCCGTGCCGTGCCTCGCCGTACCTCGCCGACGTGCCGTGAGCGCGAGCGATCTCGAAAACAACGGTCCGCCATCTTTTCGGTCGGCCAAAACACCCGTTTTGCGACGATACGTGCGTACCATTTCCCTCCTATACAAACTGACGCACGTGCAAGGGAAGACAGAATCACGCTCGAGGGAAACCTAACCTGAAATCGCCGTGAGCCGAAGTCGTGCGCCCGGCGCGCCACAGTGACGAGACTGACGGATAAACCCCGGGTGCTTACTGACGGATAAGCCCCAAGCACAAGTTTCAGGTTTGATCGCCCACGAAATATTAGACATCAACGATAATGAAAAAACTACACTGGATTCGTGTTTAGCATGCATTACTCTTTATAATCACGTACTTTGAGATTTGGAAAGCAAATATTATTGCAGATATTACAAAATTTCCACGCGCAGAAAATTTCACTTTCACCTTCCGAAAACACGTTTACCCTCGTAAAAATCATAACACGGCAGATAACCTGCCGAAACTCCGTTGGTCACATGGGTACCATAAGCAGCGTTTACAATGTTAATAGCGAGTTCGCACAATATACAGGTTCCGAGATATTTGATTTGACGGTTCAACCCCGGCGACGGTTAGGCCCCGGTCTCCCCTACGTAACTTATAGTAATAGCGATTGGGCGTGTTCACCAATCGTGGCCCCGAAAGCGAACGGAGGACTCAAATTTTGTATAGATTATCGTCCGGTGAATCGAAAAACCGTTAAACCAGTTTACCCGCTCCAACACATGAAATCAATCTTGTCGCAATTACATCCAGCTAAAATAATTTCGACTCTAGACATGAGTGAAGCTTTCCATCAAATCCATATGGATAAAAGTAGTCGGAAATACACGGCGTTCGTCGTCGAAGATAAGGGGTTACTAGAATGGGTCAGAATGCCGTATGGCTTAACCGGAGCTCCTACCACGTTCCAACGTTCAATGGACGAACTAAAACGGCGAATCAAGAAGCTAATTTTAGAAAGAAATCTTCCGAGTAAATGGGCCGACCAAGTGTTCGCGTATCTAGATGATTGGATAGTAGTCAGTCAAGACCTTGATGAACACCTTGCGCTCTTGTCACTATTGTTCGAAGTTCTGCGGGAGGCAAAATTAATAATTAATCGCGAGAAAAGTAATTTCGCTTGTAAAGAGGTCAAATTTCTCGGCTATATTGTTGACGAATTTGGTATGAGACCAAACCCGGAAAAAATACAACCAATCCTCGATTTCCCAGTACCGAGCGATAGAACGCAACTTCGACAATTCAACGATCTTGTTAATTGGTACCACCGACACTTGAAAAACATCGCGCGAGTACAAAGACCTTTGAACAAGCTAACTAGTCCGAAGGTTCCGTGAAGATGGACGGAAATTGAACAGAAATCTTTCTATGAGATAAGAGCTGCATTAGCCAATGCGCCGAGACTGTACACGCCGATACCGGGTCAACCGTTTATTTTGTATACAGATGCCAGCGACTCCGGGTTAGGCGCGATCCTAGTACAGCAAGATCCCGACACTAAGAAAGAAAATTTGATAGAAGTCTTGAGCCGGCCGTTAAGGAGCGCGGAATTGCACTATACAACCACCGAAAAAGAGTGCTTAGCGATCGTTTGGGCAGTTGAGAAATTACGCTGTTATTTAGAAGCAATGCCCTTTAAACTTGTCACTGATCATCAAGCGCTACAGTGGCTACATGGATTAAAAAACCCTATAGGTCGTCTTGCAAGATGGGCAATCTATCTCTTACAACATAATATGACAGTCGAATATAGGCGCGGAACGACAAATGAAGCACCGGATGCACTTTCGCGTATGTACGACGTTGACGTCGATCCACTCGGGTGGGAGAAAGTTATTAAAGAGATAACCCAGAACCGAATGCAATTAACAACTATTTGCGATCAAGACTGGTACGAGACGAAACGCAAACTCGTGAGTAAACAACCGGATAGATTTCCAGAGTGGAAGATCGAAAACGACGAACTTTATTATCACAGACCAGACTATGCTAAAATGTTGATGGACGATGAAAACCCGTGGAAAAAAGTAATCAGGCCAGACGAAGTTCCAAACGTCCTACGTGAAAACCACGCAACTCCACAGGCAGGTCATCTAGGTAGAGACAATACGTATAATCGCATAAGACAAAATTACTACTGGCCAGGCATGTCACAAGACGTAAAGTCTTGTGTCGAAGATTGCGATATCTGTCTTAAAGTCAAATTTGATCAGAAACCATTAAAGGGACCGTCAATGACGAGATCTTTACTTACACCATGGGCACAACTAGCCATTGACACAACAGGACCTTTCACGCACTCGAAGAAGGGTAATATATACGTTATGGTCAAAGATACGTTATGCCCGAAACGCGGGCATTCCTAGGATTGACTGGTCAATCCTGGGGAACGACCAAGCGTCTTGGTCAAAGCCCGAAATAAGTTTTGCGTTTCGGCTTTTGACTAGTCAAACCTAGAAATAACTAATACGGCTGGTCAAAGTTAAAAACTTAAGAAAAATCACTTCGGACTTTGACCAGTCAATCCTAGGTGTGGCTTAATTCGGACTGTGTGACTGTTAACAAATAAAATTAAGATTGTTTTTACTAAATTAAGTTCTTATTGTTAACATAATGTAGCTTTTTATTTACTTTTTTACTCTTGTACATAGTTTTTTTCTCCTTAAGTTTAAAAATGTAGCTTTGGTAAAATATTGGTAAATGTCTACAATTAGGGCCCCAACGAGAAATCAATTAAAAAGAGGTAAATTCTATGTATTTTTGCCCCCCGAATCCAAAACTGTTGATAAAATTTAGGGGTCGCTTGTATTTACTAAGATATTGTGGTAAATATTGACATAAAATCATTATTTTCAAAAGTTAATGACTGTGGGGTAGACCTTGCTTCACCTTGCACAGTTTGTTATCCTATATAATATATCAAAGTCATGTGTGGGCGGGGGGGGCTCCGCCCCCGCACCCCCCCGTGCACTGGGCGGTTGGGTTGATATGGGTGGGCAGGGGGGCTTCGCCCCCCCCCCGCACCCCCCCATGGACACGCCTTCGGCGTGCCTGGGTAGGAAATGTATTTCGCTTTAAGCGTAAGCGAGGGGGGGCTTCGCCCCCCTGCACCCCCACCCCCCCGCACGTGAGTTATAAGTTACAAAGCAAAGTTCACGTGCATGGGGGGGTGCAGGGGGGCGAAGCCCCCCCGCTCACGCTTAAAGCGAAATACATTTCCCACCCGGGCACGCCGAAGGCGTGTCCATGGGGGGGTGCGGAAGGGGGCGAAGCCCCCCTGCCCACCCATATCAACCCAACCGCCCAGTGCACGGGGGGGTGCGGGGGCGGAGCCCCCCCCGCCCACACATGACTTTGATATATTATATAGGATAACAAACTGTGCAAGGTGAAGCAAGGTCTACCCCACAGTCATTAACTTTTGAAAATAATGATTTTATGTCAATATTTCTTATTAATAAATTCTTACTAATTCTTATTAATAGATTCTTACTAATAAATTCAAATTATGTCGGAACATAATAAAAATTGTACAGCAAGCCGTTCTACTTTTTAATAGCATAAAAAATATTCCATTCAATACAAAAGATCAAAAAATAATAGTCTTAAGAAAAATCGCGATTCTTATTAATGAATTAAAATTATGTCGGAAACATAATAAAAATTTGCAATTATTTTTATGTCCAGACATTATTTTAATTCATTAAATTATTATTATATTGCGACATAATTTTAATTCATCAAATTAAAATTTGATAAACAAAATAAAAATTGGATGGCACACCGTTTTACTAATGATATAAATTTATGTCAAACATAATAAAAATTGGATAAATTAAAATTATGTCAGGACATAGTAAAAATTCAGAATTATTTTTATGTCCTGACATAATTTTATCCCACACAGCAAAATATATCACCAAGATACCTAGAAGATATCTGAATGACGGAATCTGATTGCGCATGATATCATGAGAATATCTCAGAGACATCTCCAAGATTATAAAAAGCCATAATAATTTTATCTCAGATATAATATCTGATTCTGCATATATATCGGATATCTATGCCTCATTTAAAAGCAGATATGTTATATACAACCCAAATAGCAAGAAGAAAAAAATTCTTTTTAAATTCTCGATTTATGAAATTAATTGTTTTTCCGTATTTATTCTCTGTTCTAAAATGATTTTTAAGAGTTTAAAAGAAATTCATTTTTATGTCATCAATTCTGAGTCTTTCTTCAAATATAGAAAAAGTTCTTTTCATAAGAATTCGCAATAAATTCAAAATTATGTTTCGATACTATTCCAATATTTTGCATTTTGCCATCTCTGTATGATATCTCGGAGGTATCACGAAAAATATTAGAGCCAAGTATCTCACAGGCTCGCCTTTTATCCTAGTGCGCAAGGATTTTTGCTTACGAGAAGGTACTGGCGCATGTAGCCGCATCGCGGCAGCGCATGTTACTAGCGCTCGCCCGAGCAAAAATTTTCTGAGTCCCCTCGCGGCATGTTGCTTTCGCGCCGCGGTCGTTACCTCCGGCGCAGCCCCAGAAAAAGTTTTCTAAGTCCCCTCGCGGCGAGTTGCTTTCGCGCCGCCCGAGTGAAAATTTTCGAAGTTTCCTCGCGGCGTCTGGCTTTCGCCAGGACGAATCGGTACGGCGTCCAAGTCCTCTCGGATTTTTATTGGCTACGAATAAACTTGAGTTGATCTTTATAAAATATAAGAGCTAACTATAAATCGACCATATATTCGAATGCAAATGTTGCAGAGATATCTTTTTCAAAGATATAATGATGTCTTGCAGATATTCTGTGAATATCTGAAAATAAGATATCTCAGATTTGACTTAAAATTGTAGGCATAAAGATATCTGGCTATATCTCAGATATATTTTGTTGTTTGGGTAATTTCACGAATTAAAATTACATCTGGACATAAAAATAATTCCGAATAATTTTTATCATATCCCGACATAATTTTAATTCATCCAATTTTTATTATGTTCGACATAATTTTAATTCCGGAGCTGGTGATTTTCATTTCACATTGGCAGCACTGGGTAGCGCTAACAGTTCTTAAAATACCTACATGTGACTGCCGTCGCGTGTTTGCGTAACCTCGAAAACAACGTTGCTTAATGTCGAAATTAAAATTATGTCGAATATAATAAAAATTGGATGAATTAAAATTATGTCGGAACGTGATAAAAATTCGAAATTATTTTTATATTTTATATATGTCCAGACATAATTTTAATTCGTGAAATTAAAATTATGTCGGGACATAAAAATAATTCCGAATTTTTATTATATCCCGACATAATTGTAATTCATCCAATTTTTATTATGTTCAACATAATTTTAATTCATTAGTAAGAGTCGCCATTTTTCTTAAAACAATTATTTTTTAAAACTTTTATATCGAGTAGAATATTATTTATGCTATTAAAAAGTAAAATGGTGTGCCATCATAACATTACTTTAACATGGAGAAATGGTGCAAGTAGAAACTTGCACATTGCTTCCTCATGCAATTGTTTACTTATAGTTCTTAAGCTTTTATTTTATTCGATGCATAATTATTAGTATTTATTTATTTGTTTTGGCTTCCTCATAGAGGAAGCTTTGTGAGCGAAGGTTTCTACTTGCACACTTAAAAACTATGAAACAATGTGCAAATTTATAATTTACATACTTAAAAATTTTAAGAAAGTTTCTACTTGCCCACTTAAAAACTAAATTAATGTGCAGGTTTCTACTTGCACACTTAAGAACTATAAGTAAACAATGTGCAGATTTCTACTTGCACACTTAAAAACTATGAGGAAGCAATGTGCAAGTTTCTACTTGCACCATTTTGCTTCCTCATAGAGAAAGCTTTGTTTTCGTAAAAAAATTTTTTTTTATTTGTTTTTCTGAATGTGTTCAGAATGTTCTAAAACGTCGAAAAATTGTAATTTTAAAAAATGTCTGTACGTATGTATGTGTGTGTGTATGTGTGTATGTGTGTATGTGTGTATGTGCCAAATTTACCGAAATTTCTATAACTCCAGAATTAATCAACCAAATCTTAACGAATTGTATATGAAATATGGGTAGAATTTTCCGGGGAGTGCTATAGAATGTATAGTTTTTCGTTATCTATTTTCTGGAAACCGATTTTTAAAATTTTTTTACCCGTAAGAATTAGAAAAATTAAAAAATCGGTTTCCAGAACATCGGTAACGAAAAACTACACACTCTATAGCACTCGCCGGAAAATTCTACGCCTATTTTATATGGTTTTAATACAAATTCGGTCTAATAGTTTTTAAGTTAATAACGTTTTTTTTAATTTTTATAATTCTTACGGGTGATGCACTCCCTGGAAAATTCTACCCCTATTTTATATACTTGTGGTAAAAATTCGGTCCAATAGTTTTTAAGTTATTAATGTTCAAACATACATCACCCGTAAGAATTATAAAAATTAAAAAAAACGTTATTAACTTAAAAACTATTGGACCGAATTTGTATTAAAACCATATAAAATAGGGGTAGAATTTTCCGGCGAGTGCTATAGGGTGTGTAGTTTTTCGTTTTAAGTTTGTAAAAATTTTTAAGTATGTAAATTATAAATTTGCACATTGTTTCATAGTTTTTAAGTGTGCAAGTAGAAACCTTCGCTCACAAAGCTTCCTCTATGAGGAAGCCAAAACAAATAAATAAATACTAATAATTATGCATCGAATAAAATAAAAGCTTAAGAACTATAAGTAAACAATTGCATGAGGAAGCAATGTGCAAGTTTCTACTTGCACCATTTCTCCATTTTTTTATTGTGATAAGTTTTACTGTGACTAATATCTGTTATACTAATTTATGATATACTATTACAAAAATCAATTAAATAATTAATGTTTTTAGTAAAATTAATCTCTACTAATTGTAGATATTTTTTATTTCTATTTGGTTCACTCGATTAGTTAATTCTTTTACGGAAGTAATGTACAACTTTCTAATTTACACATTTTAAAATTATTTTTAATATCGCGTTGTATTTTTCACTCAAGTAAGTTGATTCGACCCAACTTTATATGCGATTAAAGGTCCATTTGCGAAGTCTATATATGGATCATGTAGCCTGAACTCTCAAAGTCATCATCGATTTATTTTTTTTTGTTATAAGAAGACTTTTTTAAATATGTAAATCTTTATATCTACATATATAAAATAGAATGTATATATGTATGTATGTATGTATGTGTGTATGTGTGTATGTGCCAAATTTACCGAAATTTCTATAACTTTAGAATTAATCAACCAAATCTTAACGAATTGTATATGAAATATGGGTAGAATTTTCCGGGGAGTGCTATAGAATGTATAGTTCTTACGGGTGAAAATTCTTACGGGTGATGTATGTTTGAACATTAATAACTTAAAAACTATTGGACCGAATTTTTACCACAAGTATATGAAATAGGGGTAGAATTTTCCAGGGAGTGCATCACCCGTAAGAATTATAAAAATTAAAAAAAACGTTATTAACTTAAAAACTATTGGACCGAATTTGTATTAAAACCATATAAAATAGGGGTAGAATTTTCCGGCGAGTGCTATAGAGTGTGTATTTTTTTCGTTACCGATGTTCTGGAAACCGATTTTTTAATTTTTCTAATTCTTACGGGTAAAAAAATTTTTAAAATCGGTTTCCAGAAAATAGATAACGAAAAACTATACATTCTATAGCACTCCCCGGAAAATTCTATCCATATTTCATATACAATTCGTTAAGATTTGGTTGATTAATTCTGGAGTTATAGAAATTTCGGTAAATTTGGCACATACACACATACACACATACACACACACATACATACATACAGACATTTTTTAAAATTACAATTTTTCGACGTTTTAGAACATTCTGAACACATTCAGAAAAACAAATAAAAAAAAATTTTTTTACGAAAACAAAGCTTTCTCTATGAGGAAGCAATAATGCAACTGATATAAAGAAAATATATAAGTATTTTTTTAAAAAGTGTATAATTGCATATTGTGAATTGCGTCCTATTTTCTTTTAAACCAACTATGTATTTCTTTATAGTGATTGATGTACTTTTGTTATTCTATAAAAATATTAAAATTAATTATCCAAAAATAAATATTTTATAAGATACTTCATATTTTATATCAAAATATAGTAAGAATAAAATATAAAATATCTCGGTAATTATTGATTTTTTGATAACTGTATCTTATTACTTTTATGTACAGAATAAGTAGAGAATATTCCTGATAATTATATTGAATGTGTAATATATACAGCTAAATAATCAAAAACCGTCAAATTTCGAGCAAATAAAGGATGTTGAAAATAAATTTAATAACTTCAATAAAAGTATACAATCATGTTAACGTTTTGAGCCTTACTTGGCCTTCTTCAGAACCATAAATAACGATGAATAACACATTAAAAATATCTCGTATCAATTTACAATAAAAGAATCGGAGTAATAAAAGAATCGGAGTAGATCTCACCTATGAAATATGGACAGATAGTCAAAGTGAAGTCGGAGAGTACATCGTCGAATATTCATCAAAGTTACATACAATATCGGCCGTATTCTTCATTGCATGACCCATGTGTGTCCATGGAAACCAAGTGAAAGTTCAATAATTGTATTGAAAAACCTTCTCTGTCGCAGACCAACTTAGTGGCAACTATTGTATATAAAAAAATTTTTTGAAAATCCCGTAAGAAACAAAGTAAAATTTCTTTATTGAAAATAGACCAATAAGAGGACTCACATAAGCGGTCAATACAACAAGAACGAGGATGAATTCTTTCCATCATCTTACGAAAGCGTGTGATCACCGCGAAGAATTACAGCTGACTGACAAAGTATTCACATCGCAAGGGCACAGTAACCAATAGTCATTGTTGTTAACAGACATTTAAGATAACAAATTCAAAATATCAAAATAGACATCGTCCAATAATTCGGTGTCCTTGTTTAAATTTATACCATTTGGCTGCTCTTTAATATAAATCATTTCCGCGATCAATCTTTTTTGGTAATTATGCTCAATTTCTAAAATGCGTGTATTATCCCAATCGAATGAATGACTGAATTTAGCAATATGTTCTGAGACAACTGAATGTTTGGACTCATCCAGTCTAATATTGTTTTCATGTTTTTTCAATCTGGTATGCAATTGCCTCTTAGTCTGACCGACATAAGAGGCATCACAATCCTTGCAATAAAATTTGTATATCACATCGCTGTTAGAAAAATAGGAATTCCTATCCTTCTGGACCTTAATGATGCTACTAAGTTTATTAAGAATACGATATCCCACAGAATTTTCTGATTTATTCACAGCTGAAGCAATAATTTCCGAAGTAGATTTTAAATATGGCATAACAATAAAACTCTTTTTTTGTTGGGAACATTCAGAATCATTACAAGTGTTATTGTTATTCTTTAAAGACTGAAGTTTCCTCAATCTCTTATTAATATATAAGAATATTAAATCAGTAGGATACCCATTTCCAAGTAATACGTTAATAACAAAAATTAAATTTTTATTGTAAAAGCTAGGGTGTGACAACATGATTGCTCTGTCCAACAGACTATAGATTGTTCCTATTTTATGTTGAATAGGATGACTCGAAAAGAAAGACAATAGTTTACCCGAGAAAGTTTTTTTATGAAACCAATCTGTTATAATCATGTTGTTTCTAACAATCAGCATCAAATCCAGAGCTAAGGCAACATTGTTATGGAAGACTTGGAGGAATGGGTTTTGGGCACATTGAATATCCGTCTATCGTTTTACAGGCGCTATGTTGATGATATTGTTATGACAGTTCCAAGGGATAGCGTTCAAGATGTTGTATATCACTTTAACAATTACCACAACAGACTCAAATTTACAGTTGAATACGAGGAAAATGGTTGCCTTAGCTTTCTGGATCTGATGCTGATTAGAAACAACATGATTATAACAGATTGGTTTCATAAAAAAACTTTCTCGGGTAGACTATTGTTTTTCTTTTCGAGTCATCCTATCCAACATAAAATAGGAACAATCTATAGTCTGTTGGACAGAGCAATCATGTTGTCACACCCTAGCTTTTACAATAAAAATTTAATTTTTGTTATTAACGTATTACTTGGAAATGGGTATCCTATTGATTTAATATTCTTATATATTAATAAGAGATTGAGGAAACTTCAGTCTTTAAAGAATAACAATAACACTTGTAATGATTCTGAATGTTCCCAACAAAAAAAGAGTTTTATTGTTATGCCATATTTAAAATCTACTTCGGAAATTATTGCTTCAGCTGTAAATAAATCAGAAAATTCTGTGGGATATCGTATTCTTAATAAACTTAGTAGCATCATTAAGGTCCAGAAGGATAGGAATTCCTATTTTTCTAACAGCGATGTGATATACAAATTTTATTGCAAGGATTGTGATGCCTCTTATGTCGGTCAGACTAAGAGGCAATTGCATACCAGATTGAAAAAACATGAAAACAATATTAGACTGGATGAGTCCAAACATTCAGTTGTCTCAGAACATATTGCTAAATTCAGTCATTCATTCGATTGGGATAATACACTCATTTTAGAAATTGAGCATAATTACCAAAAAAGATTGATCGCGGAAATGATTTATATTAAAGAGCAGCCAAATGGTATAAATTTAAACAAGGACACCGAATTATTGGACGATGTCTATTTTGATATTTTGAATTTGTTATCTTAAATGTCTGTTAACAACAATGACTATTGGTTACTGTGCCCTTGCGATGTGAATACTTTGTCAGTCAGCTGTAATTCTTCGCGGGGATCACACGCTTTCGTAAGATGATGGAAAGAATTCATCCTCGTTCTTGTTGTATTGACCGCTTATGTGAGTCCTCTTATTGGTCTATTTTCAGTAAAGAAATTTTACTTTGTTTCTTACGTGATTTTCAAAAAATTTTTTTATATACAATAGTTGCCACTAAGTTGGTTTGCGACAGAGAAGGTTTTTCAATACAATTATTGAACTCTCACTTGGTTTCCATGGACACACATGGGTCATGCAATGAAGAATACGGCCGATATTGTATGTAACTTTGACGAATATTCGACGATGTACTCTCCGACTTCACTTTGACTATCTGTCCATATTTCATAGGTGAGATCTATTCCGATTCTTTTATTACTCCGATTCTTTTATTGTAAATTGATACGAGATATTTTTAATGTGTCATTCATCGTTATTTATGGTTCTGAAGAAGGCCAAGTAAGGCTCGAAACGTTAACATGATTGTATACTTTTATTGAAGTTATTAAATTTATTTTCAACATCCTTTATTTGCTCGAAATTTGGCCGTTTTTGATTATTTAGCTGTTTTGCTTAGTCGAGCGAGATCATATTGTTGTTTGTAATATATACGTATGTAAATTTATCTATGTATTCATATTATATGTGTAAGGAAGAGATGTGTGTAGAGAATACCTTGGCTATACGTATTTCCGCAGTTTGAGCGTTCGTACTGGCGTTGCTTCTCAAACTTTCGACATTCATCTTCTTCGCTTGTTCACGAAGAGCTTTCTCGTGATTAACAACATGGCTGACAATTTGACTATAATAATATACGATGAGAACCATTGGTATACAATAAGAAAAAGTGAATATCGTGGCCACAAAATATTGTATTTCTGGCGTATCTGTCAAATAATCGAAACTGCAGCTCGTCAAAAAGCCTTCAGGCACAAATCGACCCCAGACATGCATTAGTGGCATTAGGGCCCAAGGAATCGTATACGTCCAGATGAGCACGATAAAGAGCAACACTTGACCACGAGATAATTTCCCATCAAGTGGCCGAGCTATAGTACTAATTTTATAACATTATATATATATTTAAACATGTGTTTATAAATTATTCCTGGTGAAAAAATTTCTCATATTTTCTCAGAAATTTTGTAAGAATTGAGACTAATGAAAAATTCTGAAAAATATATATAAATCTTCTCAGATACTTTCAGAAATAATTGGATAATTTTCGAAATATTTCAGTATTTGTATGAAAATTTCTGATAAATTGCACAGATTTTTTCATATTTATTTAAATTTCTACAAAGATGTGTTGGCAAGATTAATCTAAAATATGTATTTTATTATTATTTTGCAGGGATAGGAAAGTTAATTTTTAAAAGTAACTAGTTGCCGTTACTGGTTACTGATTCTCAAAAGTATTTCGTTACCGTTACCGTTACTTAAAAAGTAACGATTCGTTACTTTTTCCGTTACTTTTTTAATACTAAAATGAGATTACAGACTAAAAAATTTACTTTCGTAATATTTTTTGTTAAAATATTAATAAAAGCAATAAAATTTTATATTTTAAATCGCAAGACCACAAAAAATTTAAAGAGAAATTTATAATGCTTAAAAAGCAAAAAATTTTACTTTTTATTAAATTTATAAATACAGCCAAAGTTATACTTTTTGTACCCTTAATTGTATTAAAAATTTTAATGCGAAAAGGCACAGTGGCGAGAGCGCGGCATCAAAGCCGGTATTCATAAAGTTTATTTTTATACTAATAACGGCTTTGTGATTAGTTTATAATATCTTAAAACTATTCTTGGGACGATTTTAAATATAACAGACTATGAATATCGTCGAATATCAAAATACAAAAAATAACGATAAAAGTAACTGTTAAATATTCGTTACTATTACTGAAAAAATGTAACTACGTTACCATTACAGTTACGAAAAGAAAAAAGTAACGTCGTTACCAGTCCATTACCAAAAAAAAAGTACTTGTAACGGAGGGCGGCAGTGTGGTCTAGTGGTAGAGCGCCAGACTCGTAATCTGAGAAACCAGGTTCGAGTCCACTTGAGCACGTAAACATGGAATTTATTTTCCGAAAGCTGCGCCCTCCGTGCAAGAAAAACTCTTGTACGGAGCAAACTGGGCTCCGTCTTTCGGGAAGAGACGTTAAGTCGTTGGTCCAAAGGGTTAAGTGAGAGGAGAAGGGTAGTGATGGATGAGCATTGTAACCCTAAGGGGATCGATTAAAACTTCCAAGTACTTGTAACGGTAACGGGGTTACAAATAACGCGTTACTTTCCAACTCTGTTATTTTGTCTGACTTTTTCTGAAAAATGTTTCAATTTATATAAAAAATCTGAAAAGTTCGGAGTATTCTGAGAAATCTGAAAATTTTTATAGAAATTCTAATTAATAGTATAAAAAATTCTGAGACATTTTTCCACCAAGGATAGCATTGATATTATATCATGAATCAATACATCATTAATAAAATTTAATACATTCTATGTATATCCCAGCTAAGACAACATCGAAATAACGCAAAAAATACGTGATTTTGATGACGACAACGTTATGTGACTTAACCCTCCGAGGTTACACCTCTATTTTAATAGTGACGACACTCAGTAGTCGGCACCCAGGATTCAGTCTCATAATTCCAATTAATGTGCACGTAAAAATTCATGAAACATTTTAAGGGTGTTGTTCAAAAATATGTATGGTGCAAAACCCGAAATGTACTCGATAAACAAAAATGTTGTAATTTTTGGTCGCGATAAGGAATATACACCGAGGCCATACCTGGATGGTCACCACCTATAATAATTTTCAAATTGTTTACTAAACATAATTGACATGGCTTAAAGCCTTTCTACTGTATGGATCTTCAAGAGAGCGACTCAAACTAAGAATCCTGGGTGAAGGAACACTGATTATAAAGCCTATCTTAAAAATATTGGGCCTAAATTTTTGTCTGGGTGGCCGCCACCCAGTGTGGCCTCGAAGGATTAAATGGAACGTAATTTTGATGTGATTTTAAATACTAAAATAATACGTCGTTACGATTACATTAAAAAGACGTATTGTCTTAATATATAGTGCTAATATATAGAATATATAGTGCTTTGTGTGTATTCCCAAATATTGACATCCGATAGATAGCTTCCGATGAGATCTGTTTCTCGTACGTAAAATATGATGAACAGTAGTATAAGAACAGTACATAAATCACAGTAAAGCATAACTTGTATCAGTTGTATCGTGGAGTCCACTCTTACAGAAAGATGGCACACACTTTTAAATGCATTATTTTCAACATCGTGTACTAATATAAAATGTATTAAAACATAATATTGCGTTCTTATTTGTTTCACCCAATGTCAATAAAACATCCAAAAAATGTCTTTAAGACAACTAAAAGACGTTATTTTTACTTCACTTTTCAAAGTCATTATGATGTTGCAAAAATGACGTTAATAGACTGTAGCATAATTACATCCCAAGTACGTCAAAATGACGTCTAATTCATGTTACTAATAACGTTTACAATCCAAAGTCACGTTATTTTGACGTCACCTTATTAGCTGGAATGTAATATACATATAATTGTATTCAATAATGTGATATAATTTTTATTTAATTAAGATTTAAACAAAAGATTGGAACAAAATTGTGTGATCAAACTGTTCAAATAGTAAGTAAAAGTGTTTAAGTTTCAAATAAAAAGAATAAAGTTCGAACAAAGTTAATAATTTATTTGAGCAATTTGATTGTGTTAAAATAATCAATTACTTAAGATATTAAGAAAAATTTGAGTGAAACCAGTACTCATTGCAAAAAAATATAGTTTTGATATGACTCATTTTAAGCTTAAAATCAGTAATAGGTAAACTTTTAATAACTTTCGTAGCTTAAAAACATAGTCTAAATAATTTAAGATTTGATTTTTTAATTTACACTGTTTAAAAATTTTAAGATTTATTTTGAAATTTATATTTTTTAATTATATGAAAATTCTTAGTTGTATAATGAGTGTATTAATTAATTGTTTTACTTAATGAGGATTCTGCAATACCTGTATCTGTCATATGCAATGGCAGCGTTTGTCATACCAGCTCCAATTCCACTAAGCGATCCAATAAAGGCAAAGATCTGACATCCTAAATGACCCGTAGCAAATCCGGTATTAAAGGAATTATATATAAATATAGGTGTCTTGAGCATCATGAAGAAATCGCAAAATGCCAGATTCACCACAAACAAATTTGAAGGAGTTCTTAGTGATTTGGCTCTAAAAATAAAAAAAATTTTTGATATAAAATATAAACAACATTCGACATAATAACATGCTAAGTTTGGACATTTTTAAATTATAATGTACTGAATAAAGAGTCATAACTAGATATCTGGGAAAATAAAGATTAATTCTTAAAAGATTTTGTTTATTGTTGAAATCTGCATCGTACAGCATTATTATCTAAATTAGACAATATTATTGTTAATATTCAACTGATGGTATGCGAAACTTACGAACAAAATATCCAGATAACCAGTCCATTTCCGAGTAGCGCTACAAAAGTGAAGAGTATGTATACAATGGCCAGCAGATAGTGAAGAGAGGGATTGGGTTCGGGATAGATCAGCCAATGTTCCGGTATATAGACCAATTCTTCCTCAGGGATATTCCATCCCAACAATCGTGGTGATCCTGCTGATAGAATTCTTGCCTCCCAATGAATACTTCCGTTGAACATGTCGATTTGGTAGCGTCTAGCTTTACTTTATTTCTCTGTATTGTTGAATCTTTATATGCGTTGCGGAATCATAGAACTTCAATCCCACAAATTCATGAAACCTTAATCCATCCAAATCCAAACTTAAATGGCTTCCGACGAAGATCAACTGAAGATAATCCTCAATTTGCTGATGGTCACCGTATGTATGCTGCTGTGTTACGTCAGTTAAATCGAATTATGTATTATAGTAGCAGAATCCCTATTGATAAAGCGTTGATTGTGATTGAACAGTTTTTGAGAATTCTTGAATTAAAAGAATATTCAGTAGTTTTCATTAAAAATAATTTATTTTATTATTATTATTATTTTTTTTTTTTAAGAAATTGTATAGAAATACTTATGTTATAATGTGTGTCCATAATAAATTTAAATAGGAAAAATTTTATAATAATTTGTAAAAATGTGTTATCTGGTGTGTACAAATAATTAATATGATCCTAGAAGTAAAATTTTTGATTTATTTCGAAAAATAATTAATATATACATACACAATACTAAATATACATTAATAACACTAGTTAATAGTTAATATATAACATATATATTAGTTCGCTAATCATGGAATACTATATCGAATCATAAAAAAATCATATATTATTTTTATCATGTTCTCTGCCTTCTCTCTCTGCAGATTTATCGGTCAAAGTATACGCTGGTAAATAAGATGAAGGGTTATTAATATCCATTAACAATGGATTTCGCACCGTAGTATTTCTATTACCGATACTCGTGTATCCTTGATCATAAAGTGAGCAATAAGGAATATTGTGCTTTAATAAGAATGCCCACACTTGATTGTACGACCAATGCAAGATAGGATTTATACGCATCAACTGTGGCCAGCTCGGATCGGTGGGTGTAAATGCTTGTAAATTTTCGGAACCTGGATCACCTTTCCTTGTACCCATAAGAGCTGCTTTCAAATCATGTTTTTCTTCCAGTAATGCAGATAATGCGGACTGAATCGGTCGTTGCATGCGTATTATCTCCAAACCGTAATATTGAGCAGCTGATTCCACGAACGCTTCTACCTATATATATATAATATACATATATATATTAGAATATTAATAAATGCATATAAATTCTATTTGTGAGAAAAGGATAAATTTAGAATAAATAGTGCCTATCAATAGTAAATTGAAAAAATACTTAATAAACGTAGATCGAAGAATCAATCTATCAGATTTAGATTGCTATTCCCGGGAAAAAAAAGATTATATATAATTATATATAATTATATATAAATATATATGATTATATGTGATTATATATGAAATTTGATACTTTATATAAAATTATATATGGGTCCATCTATCATTATATATGGGCATATACAGGGTGTCCCATTTTAAAAAACACCTCGATAATTCTTCAACGAAGCATTTTTAGCAAAAATGTTTCAGACAAAAGTTGTACGGTTTCGAGGGGCACATAAGATGGTGTCATTAGTTTGACCTTGGATAGGCGTGTGAAGATCACGTGAAGGTCATCTTTAATTTCTTAAATGGAAACCCCTATTTTTCAATGCATATTCTTGTAGCTAATCTCGAGAGCTTTTCAAAACACTATAATAAAGTATTTTTTCATTAAGAACTTTTGGAATTATTAGGCTTGAAAGTTCTAGTATTTTGACATAAAATACAAAATATCTTGTAAAACATTAAGTTTTCGGTAATGTTACCTTAATACTTTTATGCACAGAATAATGAGACGAATCAATTGGTATGAAAAAAGACTCAGAACTATTCAAAAAATATTTTAGATAAACCGGAACTCCGAGATTTCGGAAAACTACCCAAGCAGCATTTTGACGTCCGCCCGACGTTAAGATAAACACACTTAACGTTGGTATCCAACGTTTTCGCTACGTCGTTTCAACCCTCTTTTGCACTAATTTGGGGAATCAAATTTAGGTTGTACCAACGTTGGGATCCGACTTATATAAGTTAAATTGAGGTTACATTTTTTCCACCAGTTTTAACGTTGGTATAAGTAATTTTTGTAAACTTTGATTTTGTACACTCTGCTAGACCTGAGGTTATTTTTTCACAACGTACATTTTAGGTGTAGTTTTCGTGCTTCCATTCAAACCATATGACGGCATTGGTGTGATAAATGTATCATAATACGTACTTATCAATTTGGCACAAATAAAATGGCTTTAGAGGAAAAATATAGTTTGCGCAGTCTTTGATACTATTGTAATTTTGCCATAAATACACGAACCCAGAACTGAAAATTTATAACGAAACCTACTTTATTGATAAATGTGGAAATGATAGGTCGAAATTAGACGAATCCCTTCTAAAATATTCCAATTTACTAAATATTTTATTAAATAACTAAAATTTTCGAAATGTAAATTTTAATTTTTTTTTATCAAAATTACTTTTAAAATAAACATGTTGTCAAAACTTTAACAACAGATATTATATAAATGCTTTAAATTGTTAATAAAGTGCGTTAAAAAATATAAATCTAAATATACTGGAAAATGGCGGATTATTTGCCTTCCTCTTTGAGGAATGAAAATGGTGAAGTCAGCGTTCCACACTATATCAAACTTTACGTAGTAAAAGGTGCGATAAATTCTACTAAGATTTGTCTTCTCGTATAAAATAATGAACTTTTTCAGACTTTTGCAAACTAAGTAGTATACCACTGTAGGCAAAATTGTACCTATATTGACTAAAAGTCTTAAAAGGTCGCCAAACTGACTTAACATGTCGATAAAGTATCGATTAGTCGAAAATTCTATACTAGATTTGCGAATGAGTCGTATATCTTAACCAAATCCGACCTATGCAATACCATCTATGGTGATGTGATGTAGGTTATGGTTATGGCAGCCGTGCAGCCGAGCGAACGCGCTCTCGAGCTGTGAACCGCGCGCGCATTGCTTCCCGACGACGATAACCGCGTGAGATGGACCGGTTCGGCCGTGGATCGTCAACATTCGTCGCATCGTCCTCGTAGCTCACGCACGACGCCGCGAATTGCCGTCGGCGATCCCGCTTGACGCAGCACGCGCTCTTTCTTGAACCGGGTCGAAAGAAAATAAAAAAGAAAGAGACGAAAAGATACGTCGTTCGCTCGTCTCGGGGCCCGCGAACACCCTGTCGAAGGTACCAGCGAGATACCTCGCCGAAGCGTCGTCGCCGTCATCGTCGTCCACGTCCTAGCACCGCCACGCGTCGCTAGAATTTGTTACCATTTCTCGCGATTTCTTAACGTCAGTCAGAAATGACCACAGGCGACGTTTCACAACGTTAGCGTTTTACAACGTTTGATAACAAAACAGTGTGGTGCAGAGTATAACGTCAGGCAAACGTTAAATATCTTAACGTCGGGTAATAGGACTTAAACTGTTTTAAATTTGACGTTGGGAAAGTGACAAAAAAAGCACGTCGTAATTTTAACGTTAAGACAACGTCCAAAAAACGTTAGTAATTATAAGTTACATTTTATAACTTTCTTGGACCGCTTACAACGTTGTGATTAGTAGAAAAGTATCCTTAGTCGGAAAGTTAACCGAAAAATGCTGCTTGGGTAGCAGATAATTTTTTCAATGGACTTTTTTTGTCAAAATCAACAGAACTATTACTAAAAAGTATCAGAAACTATAGAACTTGACTGCATGCGACAAGAACTCTTTTTTATTTTTGATCTGCTAGAAAATGATCTGCTACGGGAAGTTAACAGATCATTTTTTCGATCGACTGTTTTTTGGGTAAAATCACCAGAACTATTACTAAAAAGAATCAGGAACTATAGAACTCGACTGCATGCGACAAGAACTCCCTTTTATTTTTGATCTGCTGGAAAATGATATGCCAACTTCACAGACACACGGTAACGCAAAGCATGTTGAGAGTGAACAAATAATTCGATTGAAGAGGTCAATTTAAAACATCATATAATTAATATAGTGAAATAGAGGTGTTATAATAAATATGAATTAGGCTAGTATTAATACTATTAATATAGTCAGTTCTCATTTTTAAAATAATCCAAAGTACAGCTTTCAGACATTATTATGAAAAGACACCATGTTATTACACCAAAATATGCATTTATAGATTATAAAGATTGCTGATAACATATTGAAAAATTTGATAATAAAAAGTGCAAGATTACGAGCATAAAATTACACATTTTATAAATAGATATCAAATAATTGTAAGAAAAATAAATATTTTAAAACTTTCCATTTCTTTATTAATTTATTACTAATAATAAACCGCAAATATAAAATAAAAACTGAAAGTCATCGTTTAATTTTACATTTTTATGAGTCATATTAAGTCAGCAAATGTATTCCAACAATATGTACAGATATTTATTAAAATAAATGGATTAAAAATATATAATCGTATATGGTAAAGAGAAAATATAAATTACGCAGTGTGCTGATGATGTACAGTAATATATTTTTATTTAAAAAAATGTAAGAATTGCAAACAGAAGTCATCTTTCTAAATTAATAACAAGATTTTTTTAGAAGAAAGCGTACATATTGGCCTAAGAGTGGATTTCTATTATTTACGCTTTTTCTGTTTTTTATTTCTTTACTTAATTTATATAGGTTATTTTCAGAATAAAGATAATATAATTTCATTAGACATCATTTATGTAATTAATAAATTTTACTAACATTTTTTGTTAGTAAAATTTATTAATTACATAAATGACTTTTTCATTACTTTTAAATAATTAAGAGACACAGTGTATCGCGCCTAGTGTGGGAAGGAATATTTTATTCACCTGCAATGTCATAATATATATTTTATTCATAAATCAACATCAGAAGGGATACGCGAGACATAACAGACGAGCCAAGTCAGCCGACGCGCTAACGCATACGACTTTCGATGAACCGGCTATGGCTACGCTACGACTCGCGGAAGAACGAGACATCCGAGTGTATGTCTGCACTCTTCTACCCGCCCGAAACTGGCCGAGCCGCCGCCGAGCGCCCAGCGCACACGTACACGGCTCCGTCAGCTGTGTGCGTGTCCCCCACCAGGCGCGCAGGCAGCGGGCAAAACAGCACCATTGGCATCTCTGCCGGGGTGAAGTCGTCATTGCAATTATCTCGAAATCAGTATGTTGTGTGAACTCGCCATTAATAAGCCCCTTGCACAATAGGCGATAGCGAAGCTGTAGCTTTGTCGGCAACTTTGTCGCTGTCGCTATCGCTATCGCCTATTGTGCAAGGGCCCTTACGAAAAAGTAGTACTAGCAATCAGTACTCAGTACTGAGTGATCAGTACTCGTAGTATTGAGAGTATTAGTATGTTAATACTCATGAATACTGCAGAATGGTCAGTACTGTGTCTGTCAGTGCTTACAGTACTGGCAGTACTACAAGCAATAATACTCATTAGTACTTCAAAGTATTGAAGTGGTCAGTACTTTATCAGATTAATAATCGGAGTACTATCATGATAGTACTGCCAGTACTGTAAGAAACTAATAGGCACAGTACTGACCATTCTGCAATATTCATGAGTATTAACATACTAATACTGTCAATATTACGAGTACTGATCACTCAGTACTGATTGCTAGTACTACTTTTTCGTAACGTATCTTGGAAATACTAAATTAATAAAATACTAAATTAACACACTAAACTATCAATATGACGTTATTTTGATATCATCTTGACTTTTTGTTCTACTTGTAGCGTTTTTTCTTGGCTGCACTACCGCCCACTAGTGCAGCCAAGAAAAAACGCTATTGGATAGTACTGCATAAGTAGGGGAGAGTGGGCTCCCTTGAGCCACGGGGTCCAATGTGACAGTGCGAGTTTTCTGTATTAACGTTCTGCAAAATAGTGACGGTGGGTATGAAAACTTTCGTTTTCAAAACATATAACTTCCATCAAAAAATTATGCCGAAATAAGCATATATACTTTAGTTAAAGGCAGATATGTAATTGGAGCCTTGCAAAGTAAATTTTTACTTGTCATAACTTTTTGATATGTATGGATTTCTAGGGATTCTACAGTTAAAAAAAATTCATAAAACGTTCATCGGGATCTAGGTTCAATACCAACAAAAACGTTTAATTGTTCTGTATCTGAAATATTTACGATAAATAATATCGATGTTCAGTGGGGTCCAATGTGACGCAGGTTGATGGGGTCCTCTGTGCCACGCTTACAGAACTATCTAACCTACGTGACAGCGCGAGTTTCCGTAGTGTGTTTCGATCGCGGAATAGTAAATGTTAGTGCCTAAATTTTCCTATAAAATGAAATAATTTCCATCGATAATCATATCCACACTTTTATTTTCTCTTTTTTTCACTTTTTAGTTACAGATCACATGTAATCGAGTCGCTGTGAGGCAATATTCGTTGATCTCTGCTAGGTTACGACAAAAAGTGAGGTTATAGGACTTTGTTTTCAGTTTTCAATTTCTCAGGTCATCTGATGAAACAAATATGACACGATTATTGATAAATTGGTTCTCTAGCACAGTCTTGGTTTTTCAATTAACCAAAGATTTGTAATAAACAGGATTTAAACAGATCTCTTCTACGTGTCACAGGGTACCCTACTTTTCACATTACATGTCACAGTGTACCCTACGCTATGGCTCAATCGACCCCACGCGTGGGGTCCACTGTGACAAACGCAGCATTTCGAAATATCATTATTTTTGCAAAATATTTCTGAAAATTTACTTCTTAAATCATTTATAAACAAAGTTTATTATATTAAACATCGAATAGTCTCATTTATATTATAATGAAGTTATTAAAAATCATTTTTAATGTGATTTGAAAAAACGTGGTTCAAGGGTACAACTCTCCCCTACTGCGCCTGTACCACACGTTAGTATCCCACGATTATTCAATAAGTACTAAAAGAGTACTGGAGGGAGTACTGGAGAGAGTACTGGTGGGAGTACTGGAGGGAGTACTGGGGGGAGTACTGGGGGGAATACTGGAGAAAGTACTGGAGGGAGTACTGGAGGGAGTACACACTAGAGGAAGTACTGAAGGGAGTACTGAATGAGTATTGGATGAGTACTGGGAAGGAGTACTGACGAAGTCAGTATGGTCGAATTTAGTAGTACTTTGAGTACTTATGTCTCCAGTACTTTTACCAATACTTTTTCCAGTATTAAAACCAGTACTACTTTTTCATAAGGGGGGCTATACTGTAAACGCGGCTTATGGTGCCCACGTGACCAACGGGGTTTAGTGAGGTTATGTGCCATGTTGTGATTCTTATCGAAGCAAACGTGTTTTCGAAAGTAAAATTTTTTGTACGTAGAAGTAATATCTTAAATATTATTGTGTCTCCGAATCTCAAAGTAAGTGATTCTAAAGAGTAATGCATGCTGAACACGAATCCAGTGAAGTTTTTTTTTATTTTCATTGATTTCTAATATTTTATGAGCGACCAAACTTGAAACTTGTGTCCGGGGCGAAGTCGTCACCAAGCCATATCATGGAGGCTTCCGGCGAAAATCAAAGTCAAAGAAGCAGCAGTGGTCGGATTCCGGCGAGGACTTGGATAATATGTGCTACGTGTGCTCAGAGATGACAGAATAGAGCTGACGAGAAACGTGCAAACGTAGGGCACATAAGTGTGTGCGCTTTTCTTGTAATTACAATATTTTCCGCCATCGTGTTTTTAATTAATGTTTCCATTTTTCTATTAAAAAATAATTAATAAAATGTATCCTATCATTTTTCATGATCGGAATTATGAATTTTTATTTAAAATTCAGTCCGAGAATAAAGTGACGAATCCGCCCCGGGAGATTTGACATTTCAATTTTTGCACCTTTGTCGTTTTCACTCTATACCAATTGAACAAAGCGACGTAAACCAAAAATGTCCGTATAAATTTTGTAGCCAAGGGTTTTACTCTTTACAACGGTATACCATATTTTACTAAAATTATTTGTTTTGTTGTTAAGAATCGGCACCAAAAAAATAGTGACGACTTCGTCCCGGTCTCCCCTATAACTAGATATGAACAATAGATCATATATCCACTCATGTATGGATACATATAAGATTCATATGGAAGTATATATAACTCTATATGATTATATTATAATTTCATATAGTGTTATATATAAAAAGCAAAACCGTACTTATATATGATATCATATATGATTATATATGATTATATATAATTATTCAGGTAATTAAAATATATTTAAATATATATAATGTTTCATATACAATTTGACATGATTATATATGACTTCTTATAATTTATATATAAATTATATATAAATGCGTTTATCCACGTAGATTATATATAACCATATGGTATTTATATATAAACCCAACACACATGTGCATTATATTTATTACACTTTTAAATTCGGATTATCCGATAGAATTTGTTTCTCGTATTTAAAATTTGACGAACAGTGGTATAAGAACGGTATCAAAAGACACGGCAGCGTCTCACGCCAAGCAGCGCCAAGTTATAATATGGGATAAATCACTTCACTTTTGATTCTATAGCTTTTGAAAAAATATACACTTAATTTATTAATGGTTTATTCTTATTGAAGTTAACATTTCTTTTTCAATATATATTGACTATGTATGGTCATATATGATTATATATATTTACATATATGTAATCTCATTATATATGTTTATATATGATTATATATAATTATATATGATCATATAGAGACAAAATTCATATATAATTGCATTATATATAATCATATATATTTATATATAATTATATATAATCTTTTTTTCACGGGTTGATAAAGCTAGAGACCCTCAAGTAAGAGTCTGGCCACTGATCGACTGTGTGACGATTGGTGTTGCCAAATCATGGCAGAACCAATCCAAAAAAGTGTGCAAATTAGAAACTTGCATATTGCTTCCCCATCATTACAGATCGCTACCATTGCTCCTATTTTATTTAGCTCACAAAACTCCTCTTATGAGGAAACTTGTATTTTATTTGATGCATAATTATTAGTATTTATTATGTATTTATTTGGCTTCCTCATAGAGAAAGCTTTATAAGCGAAATAAAACAGGAGTAATGGTAGCGATATGTAATGATGAGGAAGCAATGTGCAAGTTTCTAATCTGCACACTTTTTTTATTTTAAATTTAACCTTTTTATGAATTGAGGGGTCAGCTTAGTAGCACAAGTGGGGTTTTACAATCAACGCAATGTTAAATCGATGTTGACTTTGGGAGTTCAGACTACATGGTCCATGTATGGACTTCGCATATGGACCTTCGATTGCGTATAAAGCTGGATCTAATCAACCAAATCTTAAAAAATTATATATGAAATAGAGGTAGAAAAGACTGAAGAATATAATAGAATTAGAAAAAAAGCCCGATATCTCAAAATTAGCGAAAGTTGGAGCAAGCACGGACATTTCTCAAAAAATTAAAAATTTTATTTAAAAAGAACCACTTTACCGATCATCGCCAAATTCAATAACTTTTCTTCAATAATAATACTCTACATTAAAAAAAAAATTGAGCTTGATATCTCAAAATTTGCGGAAGTTAAAGCAATCACGGACATCAAATCCGTACGCACGCACGCACGCACACGGACATTTTAAAAAAATGTGATTTTTCGCCGTTTTAGAACATTCTGAACACATTGGCAAA
Organism: Temnothorax nylanderi; assembly: GCF_030848795.1. NCBI lineage: Eukaryota > Metazoa > Arthropoda > Insecta > Hymenoptera > Formicidae > Temnothorax > Temnothorax nylanderi. Next base: position 35,878 of record NW_027249317.1, on the reverse strand, counting down.
AAAACTGAAAAATAAAATTTTTTCACGAAAACAAAGCTTTCTCTATGAGGAAGCAACAAAACTTCCGAAAACGTCCGTGCTCCGATTTAGGTCAAACTTTGTAAATAGGTTCCTCTTAGATTGTTCGAGAGCACGCGGTAGCGCGATGTAGCGCGAGGCAACGAGACGACCACAAAGAAAACAGCAAGTCCAAAAATACACGAAAATAAAACAAAGTATATTCACAGTCTAATGTGTACAATTATTTACAGAGTTCAGAGCCGTGAGTGATAGCGCGCACTGAATCTATCACAGCAAAAAGCAGAGAATTTAGCTGCACAAGCTAATTCGGTGTCGAGGGCGGATTGCGAGTAGCGTTTAAGCGGTTTGCAAGTAGCGTTCAAGCGATTTGCACGAGCGGTGATTCTAAGCGGGTGAAATCAAGTAAGCGAGTGCGAATGGTATGAAGCGGTGTACTGGCGGTGATCCTCGAACGAAATCGATTCCGCGGCGCAGCGGCGATCCCTTTATCACCTCCGAGGAGGAACTCCCTCCAGGCTCGTTACAAATAATTTCGGGAAGGTGATTGGCCATCGGTGGCCCACGTCATCGCGCTTACGTCACGGTTTCGGTTGAAGATCCGACGTGCTCGTTACATGTTTTCGATTGCGGTGTTTATAGCATGGATCTTTCCTTAGTGAAAGCGTTGTTGTTTGACTTTATTTGTGCGCCCGGTCGGCCGTGGCTGTGTTATTGCTAACAATTAGCGAACTTTCCGATGCGATGAAAGATCCATGCTATACTGAACATTAACGTCGACAAATTTATTCTTGAGAGCTACTTGACATGCGATTTATGCGATTTCCAGCTAGGGTAGCGCAATCTCAAACATAGATAAAAAAGACATATACCAAAAGGAGTTTTAGCGACTCAAAAGTTAAGCAACTTTTTAAATATTTTTTCACATTTTTTTCTTATATCTTATGTATTATTGTACAGTCTATCATTGTTTGTGTGGAATGTTGAAAAACCACGCGTGGAAAGTTGTAAACCCATGTGGCAACTCGTCTCGCGTGGAAAGTGTATGCGTGGAGGCAGTAGGTTCCGCCCCCTGCGGGGAGCTCCACTACCGTTAAACTAGACACCTAGTGTGCCATGCAAAGTACATGCGTGGACTTTTCACGCGTAAAAAGTTGTAAACCCATGTGGCAACTCGTCTCGCGTGGAAAGTGTATGCGTGGAGGCAGTAGGTTAAAAAAGTTACTTAACTTTTGAGTCGCTAAAAATCCTTTTGGTTTTTTTTATTTAAAAGGAACCTATTTATAAAGTTTCACCTAAATCGGAGCACGGACGTTTTCAGAAGAACAGCCAAATAAGTAAAATACGATCAATGTACAATCAATCAATTAGGGTAAAACGTCATTTTACGGTCAGGACTAAATCTTGATAGCCTAAAAATATTATTCGTTGAATTTTATGTAGGGGAAGGTGCTGTACCTTGGCTACAGCTGCACGTTGGAACACTCTGTCGTAATCGAATAGTGTTCGCATCTGGCGATAGTTTATGGTACTAATTGTTGAGTTATTTGATAATCTCTTTAAATCTGTAGTTTTGTGTCGTTGCGATTATTTACACGTAAGTTATATCGACTTTTGTATTTTATGACGCGTAAAGTAAATTTATTGAGATTTGTACTGTGATTTTTGTAATTTTTTATAATGAAGATATAGTTATCAGCCATAACCCACATAGCACAAAACTCCACAGAAATGTTTCAGAAATATTTCAAAGTTTCCAAAAAGTTTCTAAATAACACTAAAGCGTCATTGGTACATCTAAAAAACATAACATAGAAACATAACATTTAAAACGTTTACGTGATGTTCATGAAAGGTTTCTATATACAATTCAGCTGAAATAATATGTAAAATAGATGTACTGCTGGTATTCATATAGGTCCAAGAAATCCGAAAAAAAATCCTTTACTAAACATCGGTGACAAGGAAAAAAGTATATCATCCGATAAGAGCTAATTTAAAATTATTATTTTGGTATATGATTTTTAAGTAACAGACTTTTAAGAACATTTTCGTCTTCTATGCTGTAAGAAAATATTGTTTTATTCTTAATGTTCTTATTCCTTAATATTTTTTATTTCTTAATATTCGTAATGTGTTTTATTTTCTTACTTATCATAAAGTGATATTTTATGTGCAATGATAATTATATTTAATATTTTTTTATATTTTATATTCAATTTTTTTATATATAGAGCATTTTTTTATATATAGGCTGAAAAATGCGTTACTTGTTCTTTCAAAATGTTAAATATTATTATATGGCCTTCACGCGGTTTATTTATGTGAATTTTAATTTTAAGACAATGCGCTGAAGATGACTCCAAAAAGGGTCGAAACGTACGTTATTTGACTACTTTTGACTGTATTAATTATTAGTTTTGCAAAATAAATCTTAGCGGCTAAATATCACGCTCGGCTCTTGTTGCCTGAATTTAATTTGAAATTTTTTATATATAGAGCCTCTACATATTTATAAATTTCTATACTTGCATTGCAAAATAAAACGATGTGAAGAAAGGAATCATATTAAATATTTAATTAATCTATTTTTCTACATTTTTTAAAAATATTCTTAAAAATTTTTCTATATCTTTTAAAAAATAATCTTGCAACTCCATTTAAATACAAAATAATAAAGTACGATAAAATTATTTTTTCACACAATGTGAATAGGTGAGGCAATTAGAGCCAAGCGCGGTAGTCAAAGCGCAAACCAATTTAAAAGTAATAAATAGATGTATTAACGAACGTTTCGACACATTTTTCGTGTCCTCTTCAGCGTTAAAAGTTACATAGTCAAAAACGAAGATTTACAGAAAGTCGAGTATAAGGCGTAGTCATCGACAAATAAAGTATAAAGGACGCAGTCTAAGAATAAAATCAAATCAGGATGTACCATAGTCGAAAGCCCGACATGCCGGTGTGCAATCGCTCCACATCCATCTCATCCTCGAATAATCCAGCCCGGTTGAAAGACCAAGTGGGTGAAAGATTCGAACCATGCGGAGCAACTGCAGACCAGAATATCGCACCGCGAAAGCGACACACGCCTCACATTGTAACGAGCTTAACCGTTCGACGCGTCGCGAGTGAGTAAAATAAAAAAATTATTTTTTGTTAACTTGGTCAGCGACCTTTCAATTCGAAACTAAATATCGATCAAAAATATACATAAAGTAAAATCTAATGTTAATATAACTTTATGTAGGGTCCCTTTAGAGAAATGGGAGAACTTTAAAAAGATAGGCTCAAATATGGAATAAATGAGATTGTAAGTAAATGCGAGAGCAAAATGTTTATGCAATCAAATACAATTTATTTTGTGGTTTAACATAGTTTGTCCTCTCATTTACCTAACGGTTTTAATTATCCTACTATATATGAGCGTATGTAATAATTGCCAGATATCTCTATGCAACGTTCTCATAATGTTTTGCAAAACATCTCAGGGATGGTAGAAAAATCTCTAGGAGATGTCTGTGCAACCTTTCATAAAGGTCTTTGTGACAAAATAGCGGACATTTTCACGTATCTAAGACATATATAAGACATTTGTGAGATATTTTTTGTAACGCTTTGCGAAGGTTTGAAAGGTAAATACTGCGAAAAACCCGGCTTTGCAATATGGTTCAATAATTCCTATATAAAAAAAGGCATGTTAAGTCAATAGTCGAATTTATTGTTGCCGCTTTTCCGCGATGCTGATTGGTTTTCTCGCTGCGCTTACTTCATTTGCAGCTGTCATCGTATATTTTGACAGTTGTGTGTATCAAGAAATTAATAGTGTAATAGTAATAGCATAATGTTAAAGCTAAATAGCGCGCGCGAAGCGCGCGTCTGTGGTGCTAGTAATGCGAAAAATCACGTAAATTTTAATAAAAAATAATTATTTTAGTGTAAAACAAGCGTTATCCGACCTGTGCGCAATATTGGATAACTTTGCGCGTCAATAAAAAAATCACCGTTCGTCGTACGAAAAAAATACAAGATGCATATGATAAAATTCATCTCAAATAAATTCTAAGGCCTGAAAACAGCGAAAAACTAAGACTATTCCAAAAAATCAAAATTTTTGCTTAGGGGAGACCGGGGCTAAACAGTCCGTTTTTTTCGGTGCCAATTTTTAACAACAAAATAAATAATTGTAGTTAAAAGTGGTATACCACTGTAAAGAGTGAACCTTTAGCTACAAAATTTATATAGGAAATTTTTGTCTACGTCGCTTTGTTTAACCGGTATAGAGCAAAAACGACAACGGTGGAAAAATTGAAATCTAAAAAATGCCGGGGTATAACAGTCTGCACTGCATTTTCAATACATATACGTACATCTAATTCTAAAAAATAATAGGATACATTTTAATAATTGTTTTTTAAGAGAAAAATATAAAAAATTATTTAAAATTTTTATGCGAAACATTATTAAAAAATAGTTACGAGGGTTCCTCTTTCCGCAGAAGTCACTCGCCCGACTTGTTTCACTCCTCGACGTCCGATGACTCTATTCGGTGTCTGAACGGTTGTAATTCCCGTCTCATCCATATTCCATATGCAGTGAGCCCGAAAATGCCTTGGAAATGCACCCGGACTGCTTACTGACCGATTAGCCCCAAACACAAGTTTCAGGTTTGATCGCCCACGAAATATTAGACATCAACGATAATGAAAAAACTACACTGGATTCGTGTTCAACATGCATTACTCTTTATAATCACGTACCTCGAGATTTGGAGAGCAAATATTATTGCAGATATTACAAAATTTCCACGCGCAGAAAATGTAACTTTCACCTTTCGAAAACACGTTTGCCCTCGTAAAAATCATAACACGGCAGGTAACCTGCCGAAACTCCGTTGGTCACATGGGTACTATAAGCAGCGTTTACAATGTTAATAGCGAGTTCGCACAATATACAGGTTCCGAGATATTTGATTAGACGTATTTACCCCGTAGGCGTTTTAGTCCCGATCTCCCCTACATAGCTACAAAACAAACTAAAGAAAAAAGGTCTAAAAAATCGGTTGCATCATGAAAAGTATTCTTTGTAGTTCTCAGATTATGTGTGATTTTTTGGGGATTTTTAATACCATTTTAAATGACGGAAAAAAATCACCGGCGCAACATTAAAAAAACGATGAAATCGAGGGTTTTCGGGATCCGAGTCTCGGACTTTGACAGCGCGTGCAAACTAAACGACTGACTTGACGATAAATGTTGTTTAGATCATTATTGTAGATAATCTTACGCTCTACAAAAAAGATACGTATAGTTAATTACTCTATCTTGCTTAGTTTTCGAGATATTTAAGAAAAAATAAAAAAAATCGCGTTTTTTGTTGATAATATTGTTAATAACTTTTTATTGTGGGATTTATACAAAATAAATCCCACTTATAGCACCTCAAATCAAAGCGATTCATGGTGGTTGCAACCTGGGAAGATTAATTGGAAGGTTCGATGTCTAATATGACTGGCCTATAAACTGTTAACTAATTTTTTATTAGTATAATTGATTTCTATGTACCTTGGAACATGACGGTTGATGGAACATGACCTTGGAACGCTATTTCGAAAGTATATTAGCTGATTGTTACCTTTATATAACTTTTAGTTATTTGTTTAACTACAATTTTTTTCCATTTTTAACACAACCCAGATAGCCAAATGCTGTGAGTTTGCTGCCATGTTGCCAACCAGCAGCTTGTCGTTAATGCAACTAATTTTGACAAACTCGGGACAAGGTGAGACAGCATTATGCTTGTCGGGTTGAACTTATATGAATTATATTTCTATTAACAGCAAATTGATTGCAACGTGACAGCATCAATTTGTGAGGGATTTGTGACAATTTCATATTGTCAACACTTCGTTAGCAACGAGATACAATTAAAAAACTTCATAGCTTGATGACATATACACAATAACGGATGGAAATCATTATATATGTGTTGTTGCCGTCATGTTTGCATCACGATGAATCATTCATTGCTGTCATGTTGCTGACATGTTGCAGACAACATAACGCACCAATATTGCGGACCGTTTGCTCTTGAAATTGCGTCAACTGATTACATGTATAAGCAGTCATGTAGCTGTATTTGTAACGTGTTCTATTTCGATGTCAGCAAATTTACAGCAAATACATGAAAACACATGCAATGCATTAGTTTGCTCAATATGCTCTATCACGGGATCTTGGCTATCTGGGAATTAAGAATTTAATTGACTATACTGGCAATGATTATAATCGTGGTAACAATTATAATCGTCGTGACAAATCGTCCGAGTTTCGACCAAGGATTCTGGTCATTCTAAAATTGATGTAATTTTAGATGCTTATAATATAAGCATCTTAATTAAATAATTAAATTTATTGCGAAAAATATTACCTCAGCCAGTTTTTCCATTTTTACTGAGAGCTAGAGTAATTGGAAGCTATTTGTTTGTATTATAGCTACCATATTAAATTTAGTTACATTTTGGTCAATTATTAACTACTAATTATTAACTACTACTAAAATAATATCAAAGCTTAATTCTAATAAATTATTTAAGCATTTTTTAACAAACAATAAAATTTTACATTATATATTTTTGTTGCTTCTCTCCTGAAAACTAAGGATGGATAAGGAGGAATGATATTTCAGAATCGATTCCATCTTTGCTACCATCTGCTCCGGACACTCTGTTAAATTCCATTTTTTGCAACTGCTCAAAAAGTTGTGGATTCAACTGTGGCTGCAAGAAAATTGGTTTAAAATGTTCAGCAGTGTGTGGACATTGCCGTTGCCAGTCTTGCCTCAACGCAGCACCTGATACAATCGAAGAATGCTATGCCGACTGCGGCTACGAAGATGTACATTCTGTAGATTTCTTGGCGGAAGCCATGGAAATTGAAGAAGTTATGGATATTGACCCAATGGAGGAAATTGAAGAAGAAGTACTTAATTGTTTTATTTCTCTCAGAAAAACAGTAAATTAGACCTACTGGGGACACCACATTACAAAAAACGCACCTAGCACTGTACCTTCGAGGTGGTGTGGAAAACAGTGTATTATCTCTGAAACGTATAAAAATTGAAACTTTGTAAGCCACGAAAACGATTGATCCTACGAAAAAAACTTATGGAACGTTTTTTGTAGAGAATTTTATAAGCTACAAATTTTGTAATAACTATTTTTGCCGTAGGACTAATGAATAAAGAGATATTCGCGAAAAACTGTTTTTTTTACCTTTGACCCTCTGTAAAAATTTTAGCAGGGGTCACATCGATGGGAACTTTTCACATATTGTTTATAACGACGAAATAAAGGTCTATGCAAAAATTCAGCTGGGTGCAAATTTTTCCGCAGATTTGTTATTTTTTCGTCTAATTTTCCTGAACTATAGATGTTTCACAGATGTCCTGTCCGCCGATCAAAAGGGATTATGTGATGAAGCGTGCTACTAAGGATAGAGATTCTTCTCCTTCGTCTTTTAAGGTGCAAAATACCCTTCCCGAGGAAAGATCGTCCCCCTCTCTTTCGGGTTCCTCGATCTCGGTATCCTCGGGCTCGTCACGTTCTTTCTCGGAGGAAATTCTGAATAATGTTTATTCGGATGATAATCAAGGTCCCTTCAGCGTTCATGTGCAACGGATCACGGACGCTCAGACTCGTCTTCATTCATTAATGATGGGTAGAATTGTTAATTCTATACTAGTAGATGACATTCTTCAGATTAGAATGTAGGGTTTACTAAGGTTGCAATTTACCTTAAGTCTAGATCTGCGGAAAATTTTCTGATCGCGCATCCTAAGCTGAAAGAGAAAAATCTTATTGCGTTTGTTCCACCTTTTTTTATCTCGCGCAAGGGAATTATAAAAATGTTCCTCTAGAATTTTCTGATCAGGAAATCCTTAGAGGAATTCAGGGCCCTCCCTTTAGGGTTCTCAAGGTCAAAAGACTTAATCGTAGAATTTGCATTGAAAAAGATAAGGATACTTTAAATAGTGAAAATAAAGAACGTGATTCTGAGTTTAAACTCGTATTTTCCAAAACAGTTGCTATTACTTTTGCTGGATAGTGCCTTCCAAAAAAAGTCGCTATTTTCCATATTTACTATGAACTCTCCCCTTATGTATCAAGGGTTTCTCAATGTTACTCTTGTTACAGGTTTGGCCACATTAAAGTCAACTGTAAGAGCCATCCAAGGTGTGCAGAGTGTGGAGAAATATCCCATGAGGAACTAGATAAATGTCCGGGCTCGCTCCCTTCTTGTATTAATTGTAAGGGTGATCATCGTGCCACTTCTCATGCTCGGAGCTATCTCGTCAGAAGGAGATTAAGATGATAGCAGCCTACAGAAATATCTCTCTTTCGGACACGAGAGATATAGTAAAGAGAGGTATTAACTCTTCCTCTCCGCCCCCAGATTTTTATTCTTTTGAGGAGTTTTTTATTTTCCACTCTTCTGCTAAGAGAACGAATTCTCTTGACGCTCCATCATCTTTCGCGCAGGCGGCGGCGCTCTCTTCTCCACTTCCTCCTCCTTCTAGGATGTTGTACATCCCATCCTCTTCATCGTCTTCCTCCTCCTCTCGGGAGGAATCTGGATTCCTAAAAGACGGGCCCATCGTAAACAAAACTTGGGGCTGGTTCGCGAAGATGCAGCCTCTTCTTCTGCCCCTGTCATCCAGTCCCCTTCAGGGGCCTAAAGGCCTGTGTCCACGATGCTAGAACTTGGTCTAAGTTCTCGGACCGAAGGAAAGTTACTAAAACTTGGATCGTGGACACACTGAACTTGGAGGCAAAACTTGAATAGAAAGCTCGAATAAAAAAATGCGGCACGTCCCATTTTTTCGTACTAGTTACTAGATTCATACCGATTCAATTTCTTTTTGCCAACATTATTACTTTATAAATAGCTAATCAATGATGGTCAATGTGACGTTGGACAACGGAAATATATATAACTTTCATAAATCTTCAATAAATAGAGAAAAGAGATTATATATATATATATATATATATATATATATATTGTTGCGCTCGTGCTGAGACGCCCAGTCGGCCCAGTAGAAGCCTTAAGAAGGAAGTCGCGAAGCGGTCCCTGACGATGGGCTTCACGACGGGCTTGTTGTTGTCTGTCGCTTTTCAGATTCTGCGCCGGGCCTTTGAGCCATACAAACGTGTTTTCCCTGTACTGAGTTTCTATTAAATCTGTTCGTTAACTAACGGAGAGTCTTTATTCCCGGAAATGGAAGTGCGCGGTGCGTTCGCGGGAGAGTGAGAGTGAGTGTGAGAGAGTGCGATTGCGGAGAGTGCAACATTTTGGGGGCTCGTCCGGAATTGAAAGGACGAAATGGTCACGTCGGCTTCCATCAGAAAAAGGCTCCGGGCAGAGACACCTCAACCGGACGTCTCGGAAGCGACCACGATGGCATCGACTCTGCAAGTCGTCATCCAGGAAGTGCGGCTGTTGCGTGAGGAGTACGCGCGGAAAGAGGAGGAATTTGCTGCTTCGCTACGTCGGCGAGACGAGGAGTACGCCGCCGCGTCGTTGCGCCAGCGTGATGAGGAGCTTCATGTTTATGAGCTTCATGTTATCCCGTAGCCATTTAATAGCTGCACCTGCAACCGCGATTGAACCTTCCAACGCATAGACAGGTGGACTCTTCGGACCCAACTGATATGCGACGGTTGTAACCAATCCATGAGAAGAATATACTCTAGTATGCCCCGTGTTACACAGTAGAAAGCAGCCACTCCTATACGTATTTTTCGCTTGGCCTTTCTTCAAGCAATTCTGCCCGACCAAAGCAGATTGTTGATTTCCTAAAATGCCGGATATGGGAATGCCGGCTAGCGGACCGATCATGATTTTGCCGTATATCTCGGAACTGCTCTTGATCTCCGGTAGCATTTCCGCCGATTTCAGGAGACTCTGCAGTTAGCTGCTAAGTCACGGGAACAAAAAGGATTTTCTTCTAAAATTGGTGGATGATTTTGACATTTTGTTTTTTTCTGAAACTTGGTTAGATAAGGATAAGTCATTTTCCCTTAGGAACTTTAATATTTTGAGAACAGACGGACCATCGGCCAAATCAGAGGGCATTATTGTACCTATCAAGAAACATTTTCCTTATCAACTGTCTCGGTTTTTTCCATGGAGGGCATTTTGGAATTTCTTGCTGTCAGAATTCTGTTTACTGCCATCTGGATTTTTCCCCTCCCTCATTATGGAATCAGTTTTTGGATTCTTGCACCAATTTTTCTCATTTAATAACATTGTACAACAAAAAAAACACAAAAACGAACTTTGCGACATTCAATAATTTTTTTGGACGCGGAAAACAATCCCGTTTGCCAAATTGCTCTATTACGTCACAATTTTGAGATATTTGCAGTTAAAGTTGCAAAAATGAGCTATTTTAGTGCATTTTGGCATATTATAACTACGATATGTGACGTATTGGAGTTTAATTGCAATCAAAATTAAGTATATTGTTAGAACTTTTAGTCTTCAAAAGGAATTTGGTGTGTCGCTTATTGTTAAAAAGATATTAATGATTAACGCAGAGTCTATTGCGTCAAAATTGCGTCAAAATTGACTTACATAGCTATTAAGGATCTATGAAATATTTCTTAATCAATGATTACTGTGAACGTCGTATGACTTAATATTTACGTTAAATTTGAATGAAAGTTATAATTAACACTTGTTTCAAATTACGATCCATCGAGAAATTCATTTGTCTTTCTCAAGAAACTACAGCAACACGAAGTCATCGAATCTCTACAAGGAAATAGTAAACGTAAGGGAGTGACTGAGTGAGTAAAAGAGAAAAAAGATAGAAAATATGTTCGCATGTATGTGCACTCTCGTATGTAGCGCTCAGCTGATCGCAACAGGCGCCTCATTCCTCGCCTCCGCGAACCAATCATCTTCGCATCGACGCGACAAGAAATTTTCGATATACCATGCCATTATCTCTGCGAATAACTGAATTGCACGCTAACTGATTACATCTAGCGGACGGTGAGTTGCGCCGCCCCTGCTTACCTCCTGTACGGTCTGTAATAAGGTAACTGTTTTCTTTTATAACTCGAAAACTAAGCTTTGACTAAAATTTTGCTACAGGAAAAATTGTCTCAGAATCGTGTCAGGAATCTGACGTTTACGGGACAATAGGATTGTTTTGAATCATTGTGTATGTCGTGTTGATCCTCGTTCGGATTAAACAGTGATGCTCGACTCGCCTGACATGACGCCGTCTTCACTATCACTGGTTTGCGTCTTTGTAAACTGATTTTTCTAACTTTTCTTCGTCGCCAATGTTATGTTACGTGTCGGGAAACTCATTAAAGTGGTACACGTAGTTTATGCCAGTCTTTTATTTTTATTCCTACAGACAATGTGGCTTGCTCACCATTACCAGCCCGACTATGCCTTGTTACAAGCGTTTTCACTCGCTCCTTGACTCACACACGTACACACATACAGGCTGTTCCATAAGAAAATATACGCCATAACTTTATGAAAAATGACCACAGCGCTACCTCTCTAAGACTATCCACAAGCTTAAACCATGCTCTTTGGCGTAGTATACATTTTACCGGTACGCTGTATTAGTTTCGTTTAAACAGACTTTTTTCGAAATGAGACTTTTGCGAAATATCTGGAGCGGTATGAGGCAGTGTTTCTCGTTAGTCATTCGAAAGGACCAAAACTATCGTATGCAGCAGCTGCGTCATCGATAAAAAAGTCTAAGGCATTTGACCCGAAGTAGGTGAAACGTTTCAAAGAAGTTGGAAACGTGGATGACTTGTCCGAAAGGGTAACAACACGGATGATGACAGAAAAGCAGGACAGAATGATCGTTCACCTTTATGAACAGCGTCCTTCTCTAACATTGCGCCAGGCTCGTTTTGCTCTATAAGAAGGGTGTAGACATTGGAATTAACACTATTAGACGTCGCCTATATGAAAAGAACATAAAGTATCGCTCTACTATCCAAAAAATTTCTTTGTTTGAAAAAAACACACTGCAAAACGACTGGCGTGGGCACGCGAGAATTTGAAAATTAGGACAATGTAATTTTCACTGATAAAGCTTTCTTTTGGGCATGGTTTCCCCTAACAAGGGCCTGGTTAACTGCAGATAGTAAGATTGTTCAACGCACCGTTAAGCACCCAATAAAAGTCCATGTTTGGGGGGTGCTTCTACAAACGCGGTTTTGGCTGCCTTTTCCTCTTCACCGAAAATCTAAACGCTAAAAAATGCGTAGTATTTACCAAAAATACTTGCTGAAGTTTGCTAAGAAGTTTTTTGGCGATGTTGCTTCAAGAGGATAATAGCCCAAAACATTGAAGTCGTCTTTGCACGCAGTGGAAAGAGGATAATGGCATTACTACGGTGGATTAGCCAGCATCGTTCCCAGATGCCATTGAAAATGTGTGATCTTACATAAAGTATAAGCTTCGAGAAAACTGCCTTAACTCAGAAGCAGCTTATAACCAGGATTCGGAAGCTATGGCGCTCTCTACCACGCGAATATGCGGAAAACCTTGTGAAAAGCATGGACAGAAGGTACCAGACAATAATCGACAACGGAGACGACTGGACCTTCTATTAGATATTGCGCAATAGTTATGGTTTAGTTTAAAATGAAAACAGAAGTTTTACTCTAAACTGTATATTTTTCAGATGCTGCCGTATACGTTCTTGTAGAACAGACTGTACATTCCAACATACATATGCAACAAGGTTAAACCCCATTGATCACTTTTCATGTATTAGAATCAATCAGTCAATAGAGTGTAGTTGATAGTTTTGAATTACGTACACTTTGAATCACACTGTGGACTCTTCTGGTTTCTGAGATATTTCTAATTATTTCAAAATTTTCTACTTTTTAAAATTAAAAGTAACATATTTTAAATGTAATGTAGACAAATAGACCTCTAAGAAGATCAAGGTAATTGACTTTTCCCGTTTCTCTATTAGTAAAAAAAAAGTTGGACCCCTTGAGTAGAAATGTACAATGGTGTAAGCAAGGAATGAGGTGGGGTGGATCTCGCTTCACGTGGAAAGTTGGAAACCCATATAGAACCGTACAATAATAGATCTCGTTTCATTTTGTAAGCAGCTCCAACTTTCCACGCAAAGCGAGGTCCATCCCCTGCTTACAGGCGGAAATGGGGTTTATCATTTTACTGTTCCACATGGGTTTCAAACTTTCCATGTGAAGCGAAGTTCCACTCCACCCCTGCTTATAGAGCGAAACGATGTCTATCATTGTACGATTCAGATTTTCAACTTTCCACGCAAACCGAAATCCACCCCCACCCATCCCTGCTTGAAAGGAAAGGACGGTAGCCCCCCCCTACATGTGTAGGGGAAAGGGGGGTAAGATGCCGACGAAGGTTTGCCGATTTTTTCTAATTTCTGTGAGAATGTAAAAATAATGATCTATTTTTTTTTAGATTCACTAAAGTTTTTTATATAAACTGTAAAAATTTTATATAAACTGTTAAATAAATTAAAATTTTTAAAAATTTACATTTTTTAAGAACGTGTCGTTTTGGTCATCTTGCCCCCATATGCGGGTAAGATGATTTTAGTAGTGAATAAGATAACGAAAAGTCAAATTAAGCTAAAACTATACTTTTTTACGAAGAAGATTTATTTTATTGTAATAAACTTCTTATATTGTTTTGGTGTTATAATATTTTAACGCAATGAAAGAAAAATAAAAAACGAAAAAATCAGTGAATGCACATGGTAAGATTTGTTTACACAGGTAACCAATATTAACAAACTAACTAATTTGACGCAGTCACATTTACAATGCACATTAACAATTATAACTGCTTTTACGGATACGTTATCTTGCACACGCATGACGTTCGTCATTTTACCCGCAGTCAATCAATCATTCTTTATTTCACTCCTCTTCCGGGGCTGGAAAGGCGTTTTTTCAGCAAAAACGGTCCCAAAAACCTTTACATTTTGCTTCATTTCCCCCTCCTGGTCATTGAGCGACCTCACATCTTATTTCCCTTCCCTTCCTCTTCCATCCGGGACCCCTCTGTCCATCTCCTTTAGCTTCTCCTAATTCAGCACACCTCTGACTCCTTCCTTCCTAGCGCGGCTCTTCCCTTTTTTTCCCGGCTCCCTTCCTCCTAGTGTTCGACGCCTTCCTTCTTTCTTACTCTACCTTCACTCTCAAAATAAGGGTATTAATCCTACAATCTTACCTTCTTCTCCTTCTCCCCTCCCTCTCCCTTAACGCTTCTCTCTCTATCTCCCTTCATCTCTCCTTTCTATCCTACATTCCTCTTACTCTCTTTTCTTCCTATCGTCTTCGTCCTCGTTTGAATCCATCAGCAGATTCTCCTCCATCCTTTTACGCAATCTCGTCCTCCGCGGTCCTCTTTGGTCTCCCGCTTTCCTCCTCTCTCCTTTCTTTTCTCCTTTCTTTCTCCTCTCTTTCTCTTACCCTCGTCTCCACCGATTTGTCCTCATCCATTTTCACCCTTAATCTGCTCCCTTCTTTTCTCCTTGCATCCAATACCTTCCACTTATCCTCCTCATTCCCCATCTTTACTATTATCGTCAGTATCGTTACCCTGTCTCCTCTCTGACCTATCACGCTTACCTCTTTCACCTCCACCTTCACCTTTAATGCTTCCGACAACAATTTCTTCACCTTCTCCCAAATTGATTCCTTTCCCACCCATCTCTCCTTCTCAATCCTTATTATCACGTTCTTCTTTCTCTTCTCGTCGTCGTTCCTTTCGTACTCCTCTGCCCACCATTTCCTCTTACCAAACTTACCCTTACTCTCTTCACTGTCATCCCTCTTCCTTTTGCCCGCGCTCTGTTCCATCCTATACACCTTTCTTTTTAATCTCTCTACCTCCTCCTTCAGTTCTTTTAGCTCCTCATCTTTTCTTTTACTGTCCTCCTTAAACTCCTTTATCATCTCCCATACTTTCCCTTCCACTATCTTTTCTATCGCCTCCTTTTCTATTATAATCTTCCCTCTGCATTCCATCCTTTTTTCCACCGTTTTCCTCTCTTTCTCCCTTTAGGTTATGCCTCTCGTTCAAGCACTCTAATGGCACGTGTCCTGCCTCGATCGTCACGCCGTACTTATGTCCCTCTACCGTGCCGCTCCATCGATCCTCCTATCGATCCGGCAGCCCCGGCTTTCCCCCATTATCAACTCACTCAATCCGTGGTCGAATCCTCTTCGTCGGTACCTGGCCTCTCCACTTTACCGATTCGTCCGTTTCTGCGGGTCCCCTGCTTCTTCCTGACCCGCTCCCCCGCCTCCTCTCTCCTCCCGTCACATTCGATCACAACCTCTACGGCTCCGGCTCCTCCACGCCACCACGCCCGTCGCATGTGCACCCCCGCCTTCTTCTCCCTTCCTTCCTCCTTCGTATTTTTCCGTCCTTGCTCCTCTCTCTGTAGCCTCCTTCCCAAAATCACACCGTCATCCTAACCTCTTTCTTAGTCCTCCTCTTCTCCAACAAATTCCCGGCGTCTCGCTTTACTTTCTCCCTCACCTCCACTCACTCCACCTCCTTTCAGCTTCCTTCACTCCTTCTTTTCTTCCTCCACCTTCCCTCTCCCCCAAAACACCCTTTTCCAGCACCCTGACCTTCCCTTTATACGATCCACCTGTCCCTCCGCCGAGGGCTACGGGGAAACCCCTCATCTTACCCGCAGTCATTGTATTTATTTTTTTTCATTTAATAAAAATTCGCAATAAATTTAATAATATAATTTAATTTAAATTATTTAAAAATGAGTTGCTTATATATATAAGTATCAAAGATTATTAATGTCTTGACGATTAATCGGACCAAAACCAATGGTCGAATCGTCACGATGATAAATTAATGCCAGTTAGGCCAATTCATACGTCTTACAATTAGTTTTATTATTTCGAACTAGCGAACTACAATTGCATTGAATTTAATAAAAATGGTGCAATGCGAAAAATGAAATATTAATAAAAATAAAATATGCTAGTATGTTATTCTATACATTCTTAGCTATACTATACTGTAATTTCATAGAGAAAGTGAAAGTATTTACTATAATTATGTCATTCCTTATAAACAAACACCAAAAAATTACATATGGGTGCATCCAAAACACATTTCTTATTATATTATCAACTTTTGTGGACAGATTGAAATCAAACTACAAGAGATTATGTGCTATTATCTAAAGCCTTTAATGAGTTCAGTATCAACTCGTTATCTGTTATTAGTTTAAAAAAATTAGCAATTCGTCATCTTACCCATACTACGTTTACGCGAGCGTTACTTTTGTAGTAACTTACGATAATTCCTTCGCGTAAACGGGATTTTCCTTCGCGTAAACGGGATTTTGTAGTAACTTGCGATAATTTACTCCGCGTAAACGAGTGATATATCGTAAGTTACTACAGAAGTAACGCTTGCGTAAACGTAGTACCACTTCGTCATCTTACACCCTTTCCCCTACTATCTATACACATATATCAGCAAATTACTTCCCTTGGCACTGACACAAAGTATTATATTTCTTAAACTATTTTGTTCATAACTTTTTAATAAACAACGAGCGATGGCTAAAACTTCTTGCAAGTTTGCCAGAGCCATGTCCTTGGCAATATATGTCAAGGTCATTGAAATCGGTAAGGTCGCCTTTAATCTAGACATTTACCTCATGTAAGTAATATGCCACATAGTATAAGGTAATATATCACATACAAACATGTAGTAATTTAACATTAAAAGTTACTTTATTCATAAAAACAGTACAAATAATCTTTAAAATAAGTCAGTATAGTTTTTAAAATAAAAAATAAAATGTTAAAATTAAATTTAATGTTGAAATAAACTATTACCCACATGGTTGGATAATATGCCATTTTGCAATACTTTTGTATTTCTTTCTTTTTAATAGTAAAAACAATCAAAATATTTTATTAAAATCATATATATAAATAACAGATAAAAGGAGAAAAAAGGAGACCAGTACGCAAAGATATTTCGAAGAGATAGAAAAAAAATAGAATAAAAATCAAAATTTTGTTAAGTGTGGCATATTTCCTCCTATATAATAAAATATATATATCATATATACAGGGTGTTCCATTTTAAAAAACGCACCTCGACAATTCTTCAACGAAGCATTTTCAGCAAAAATGTTTCAGACAAAAGTTGTACGGTTTCGAGGGGCACATAAGATGGTGTCATTAGTTTGACCTTGAATAGTTGCTTGAAGGTCACGTGAAAGTCACCTTCAATTTTTTAAATAGAACCCCCTATATTGTAGTATATCCTTTGAAAGGGCATAAAATAAGAAAAATTTTGGCGCAAGTTAGAGTTCAAAAATTTGTTTTTCCGAACTTTATATATATATATATCCTCAGTCCTATTACTCGTGTCCGAGCGTGGTGACTACTCTTCATATACATATGTTGCGCACGTAGATTATACACATTGTATATGGGACCTACAGTTTAACGCCGATTCCGAACGGCTATATTTTTTTCAGAGAAGTGTTCATGGCAAGAATACTCTCGGTGGTTTACCATTGCCTTCCGAGAGGAGAACGAGCAAATATAATTTTTCTAGCTCTACCGGGAATCGAACCCGGGACCTGTGACTCAGTAGACCAGTGCGCTGTCTACTAGGCCACGCTCGTCCTTGTATAATATATATATAATGTGTGACGTGGCCCTGTGTGCCGGTCACATGAGCCTGAAGCTCGTGCGTAAGACCGACCTCCGTCAGCGTGGTGGAGTGGACCTATGCGTTTTTGCGTTAACTATTATTTACGGGTATTGCTGGTTGTAGGCGTCGGTAGCTGGTTCAGGATAAAGCGGAGGAAAGCTCCAGGACGAGAACTCGGACCAGGGGAGAGCTCTCTCCCTTACGGCACAGTAAAGGAGGCCCCGCCGTGGAGTCGATTCTATTTTACCCTCGCCCTGGCCAGGCGAAGTGGACTCAGAGCGACTGACCCAAGGAGGAGCCGAAGTCCAAATTTCCCGCGAGTACGGAAAAGCGACGGTATTACTCCGATCTCTGTCGATGGCGTCATCCGGCGTGCTGAGGCTGCACCACCGAAATCGGAGCTGAGGATCGTCGTCGCGCTACGATGTTCGTCACTATTGGGTTGATCGTGCGTGAGGGCGGACGTCCTGTCGAGAACAAAAGAGACTGAGGATTGTCGGACACCCCTACAAACAAACTTTCCTCAGCTCATGTCTCTTAACCACCCTTCTCTCTTCCTCTCTACGCCTCCTCTAAACCCCGTGTGTGTGTGTGTGTGTGTGTGTGTGTGTGTGTGTGTGTGTGTGTGTGTGTGTGTGTGTGTGTGCGTGTGTGTGTGTGCGTGTGTGTGTGCGTGTGTGCGTGTGTGCGTGTGTGCGTGTGTGCGTGCGTGTGTGCGTGTGTGCGTGTGTGTGTGTGCGTGTGTGTGTGTGTGTGTGTGTGTGTGTGTGTGTGTGTGTGTGTGTGTGTGTGTAACCCCTGCCTCTCCCTCCTTCTCCCTTACCACTCTCTGCCTTTTTTACCTCTCTCTGCTCTCTCCCCTCCTCTCCCTTCTCTTCGCCCTCCACTCGATCCTTTCCCTCATCTATCCTTTCACCGTTCTTCACTCTCTACGTTCTCCTCTCGCCTCTCTTCGTTCACCACCTTTCACTCTCCATACTCCCATCTCTCCGTTCTCCCCCCCGTCCTCCTCTCTCCGTCCTCTTGCCGTGCGGCGGCTGATCTGGATACTTTATTACCCCATCTCCGTATTCCTCTCTCTCCGTTCTCCCACCCCCCCGTCCTTCTCTCTCCTTCTTCTTGCCGTGCGGCGGCCGATCTGTCCAGCTCACGCACGCTCGGCACCTCCTCTCCTTCCTCGTTCCATTCCTCCGTCACTTTCTCTCCATCTCTCTCTATCACCTGTCTATGTGTGGCCGGCCCCCTCGATCGTTCGATCCATCGATCCGTCGAGACGACTCGCTGCTCCGCTCCGCACCTGCCGCGCCACCATCGACAATCCCCTGTCTCGAGTCAGCTCGATCGATCGCCCGATCGATACTCCTTGCTGCCAATGCCAACTCACTCAGCTGCCTCGTCATGTAACCTGGGCTGATACCTCCGTTCCTTCAATCCCGCCTTTCTCCCTAACCTCACTTTCCACGTGCCTCTTTACCAACGTTTCCCGTCTCCTCCAGACCACCTTCCGCTTCACCTCCAATATCTCCCGTCTTCCTTTCGCACTCCCCTATCTACTCCCTTCATCCAACACCTTCCTCACATCTCAAATCTCTCCCTTCATCTCCTTTCACTCTCCTACCACTTATCCGCCTGTTCCCCCGCCGAGGGCTACGGGGGAACTCCCGATTTGATTTATGTTTCCCTATGATTTTTTATGCTGGTATGATTTTGATTTATGCTATATATGTTTGAAAGAGACTTGTACCGAGACGCTCGCCTTTATTGAATTAATTTTCGGAGACCATGAAATTTTGGGTGGGTTATTTGTTTTGAATGTGGAATTTGAGCAGTCCGTGCCTCTGCCGTGAGACCGCGCGTTGTCTATTTACCATTTCGAGTCTCCAGTATTTACCATTTCTTTTGTGTTTGGACTTTCGCGTTAGCCGTTGATTAGTTTGATTTGCGAATAATATTTCAATTGCGTATACCAGGTGAGTTTTCGCGATGGAAGGTGGAACCGACCCTGATGCTTGGATTTCGGATTTGTTACATATTTACATATTTACATATTTACATATTTACATATTTACATATTTACATATTTACATATTTACATATTTACATATTTACATATTTACATATTTACATATTACATATTACATATTACATATTATATTATATATATATATATATATATATATTAGTTTCTTTTGTTTGTCATTTAGCTCACATTAAGAGCGATATCATATTGAGTTTTAGTTTATAGTCCATGTCGGACTGTCTAGTTCTTTTTCGTTCATTTTCTTCCTTCTTCCGTTTCCGGTTCCGTCGATTCTACGCACGCTGTTACATACACGAGAATAAAACTACATATTAAATTTCTTGTGTCTCTTCACTTGAGTAATCCTAACAGATTATCTGCCATTCCACAATTAACCTGATTAAGATAAATAAGTATCAGGATTTATTAATTGAGAAGCTGCATGAGGCCTATCTACGAATGGAATTTTGCCGACGCTGCGACACCGTCTGTTACGTTATGAACGGATTCTTCGAGAAGGACTCGGTGGAACTTCACCCCGCGCGTTGCGAGCCGATCCCGTAGAGGAGGCCGAGGAAAGTCCGGGTTTACGGATGGATGTCCGGAAAGTGTTACCAGCCCCCGAGATTCCAAGGCTGGGGGTGCGACCGCGAACCGATACTCCGCGACGGGAAGGAGCCTTCGCCCCGGACGTTTATAATATTATGAGACGGTGGAATCTCAGCTTTTCGAGAGCGCGTGGAAATGATGCGGAAGCTTTCCTGATTCGCATTGAGGAGGAGGCCGTGCCATAATTCCTGTATCGGATGAAGACATATTGAAATGTCTACCGTTTTTCTTATCCGGAATCGCGTTACACTGGTTCCGAAGGAGACGATCCCGGTAGCTGTCACGGGCGTCGCAAATGATATATATGTTATGTAGGTTTGAGTTTCCCGCGCTAATCGTTTGCGTTACGCGATAGTTATTGTCGTGCGCTACGAGTCTAGGGTATGCGAGCGCACAGGCGCAAGCAAGCGTGAAGCAGCAGCGGCGGGATTCACGTTCGTCTTTTGTGAGCTTGCGACACACAGCCAAGTTCTACGGCTCGAAATAAACGAGTCCTATATCTTTATAACCCATGCGTCGATTCATTACATTACCTACATACACAACAAGTAATTGGCGACGAGGATGGGATCGGCGCACTACTGATAGCTAAGTAACAGTTTATCAGGTCTTTGTATTACGACACGGTGTGCTTGCTCTTCCCCGATTGCATCATGGCGACGGCCGATCCTCCGTCGGGCTGTGTTCCCAGCACTTTCAAAATCGAGCAGTTCGATCCTGCCTCATCCCAGTGGAATCGTTGGTTGCAACGTTTTGAAGGCGCTTTGGGTGTTTTCAAGGTCACCGAGACAAGTGGCTTACCTTTTACATTATATCGGGGCACCGTCGTTTGATACGCTGTGTGATCGTTTGGACTCGGAGAATCCCTATGAGCAATCGTATGCTCAGTTAACTACACTTCTACAAGAGTTTTACGAGCCTGCGCCTCTGGAAATTGTGAAAAATTTCCGTTTCCATCAAAGAAAACAAGAAGATGGAGAAACTACCCGGGAAAAAAAGATTATATATAATTATATATTAACAATTAGCACAGGAGTTTTGTTCGACCAAACTGGCAATTTTATTATTAAAAAGACGCTACGTTTCAACCGCAAAATTCGGTCCTTTTCAAGCGTGTATGACTCGCAAATATTAATTAGTTGAACATAGTTTCCAAAATACGCCGAATCTAAAAACTAAACATCAGATTTTGTAGAACGTAGCAGATAGAATAAGTCTAGGAGCATTATATAAATCAAAAACTTACATATTAGAGTGTTATTTCAAGAAATAGAAAACGGTTTCACTACATTTCCGTTGTCCGTAATTATATCAGAGGGACGAGTCCCTGTCGTGCGATGGTGAAATTGCGACTAACAAGAAAGGACGAAACAATAAACAATGACTTCAAAATGTGGCTGAAGTAAAGAGAGGGAAGCAGATGAGAAGGGGATATTACGTTTCCTTTATGATATGTTCGTAGAGAGCATTAAGACTCTCTGTGTCCTTTTGCATATTAATGGTATTATCCGATTTTTTGATGAAGAACATCTCCGCTAATTCCCTCTTTCTCATCAGCCTCTCCCTATGCATTATCTCTGGATTCCCCCAATCAAAGTCATGTCCACGGGATATTCGATGTTCACTAACTACAGAGTGTTTGCCGGCTGGTTTTTTGATATCCTTCTGGTGTTCATTATATATTAATATATATGATTATATGTGATTATGTATAAAATTTGGTTCTTTATATAAAATTATATATGGGTCCATATATTATTATATATGGGCATATATAATTCCAAATATAACTAGATATGAACAATAGATCATATATGCACTCATGTATGGATACATACAAGATTCATATAAAAGTATATATAACCCTATATGATTATATATAATTTCATGTAGCGTTATATATAAAAAGCAAAATTTCCGTACTTATATATATCATATATAATTATATATGATTATATATGATTATATATAATTGTACAGGCGATTAAAATATATTTAAATATATATAAATGTTTTATATACAATTTGACATGATTATATATGAGTTCATATAATTTATATATAGATTATATATACAAAAAGCATTTATCCATGTAGATTATATATGATTATATATAATCATATATAAACTTTAAATTCGGATTATCCAATAGATGGCATTCGATCCCCCCAGCGTGTACGGAGCGACCCTGATTCCGAAGAGTAGGTCTGTCTTCATAGACTTTAAGGCGTCGAGGTCGGAAATTTCCGGCCTTCTGTATATAGATGTTGTGATCCTTGGGGGCGAGTACGTCAGGTGAGGGTCACCGCTCGGAGGTGTGTGCGCTCAGGCTTGGTGCCTGATTAGCAATTGTGGACTCGTGCGCTAGAACGGAGACGTGGGGGGGCGCACTTATTGGCTCCCGTGGAGGGGCATCGTGGCGCCGTCAATGATGGTGTTGCCTATGGCATGTCCCCCGCATGGCATGGCATAGCACGCCAGAGACAGTCGGTCAATTATAAATTGGCCGACCAGCTGCGCATGCTCTTCCACGGGAGCACCTCTTCCGCGAAAGCGGACGGGCGTGTTACGGAGGAAAGGGTGTCTTTTGACACACGGTGAGCCTGTGGGTCTGAAGAGTACCGAGCGATGTTCCGGGCCCCTGGTACACCAGAGGCTGGTTGCCAGAGGGGTCGGTTTTTAGTGGGTGCAGTCCCACATATCCCTGAGAGACCGAATCTCAGGGTATGCGGCATGTATAAGTCCTCCCCTCGGGGGGCATCATGCATAGGCATTTTCCCATCCTACGCAAAAAAAAGATGGCATTCGATAGGATTCGTTTCTCGTATTTAAAATTTGACGAACGAACAGTGGTATAAAAACGGTATCAAGAGACACGGCATTGTCTCACGTCAAGCAGTGCCAAGTCATAATACATGGAATAAATCATTTTACTTTGAATTCTACAGCTTTTAAAAAAATATACATCTTAATTTATTAATGCTGTATTATCGAAGTTAACAGTTCTTTTTTAATATATATTGACTATATATGGTCATATATGATTATATATATTTACATATATATAATATCATTATATATGTTCATATATGATTATATATGATTATATGTAACTATATATGATCATATAGAGAAAAAATTCATATATAATTGCATTATATATAATCATATATATTTATATATAATGTAATAAATAATCAATTCGCCAGTACGTAGATAAAAATAATAATTCAAAATTAAGCGACCCAACTGGCCATTTCCATTTATTCTGCCTCGCGACGTTTCGACCACAATTTGGTCCTTCTCAAGAGAGATGTTATAATTAATACAATACGCAACAATTACATCATGCGTCGCCAAACGTTGTGTCCCAACTACATCGTGCGCACGCTAAAACTAAAAACGAATATGTCAAAATAAATATGTCAAATATAATAGCGGAAGACCTGTCAGAGTTAAATTGTAAAAGCTTACATGTTAGATGCGTCAACATTATATATAATCTTTTTTTTCCGGGTATACAGCAATTCATAGCTGCCTTGCATAAATTAAGCGTTAATTGCAAAATGGGCGCTTATTTAAAGACAGCGTTGAGAAATCAACTCGTGTTTGGGGTCTCCAACAAACGTATTCAATCCAGATTATTGGAAGTTAAAGACTTGACCTTCGATAAAGCGTGCCAGATCGCCTTAACCATGCAAATGTCCGAGAAAGGCGGGGTGCAGTTACAAGCAAAGAAGCCCATGGGAGAGTGCCTGCAGGTGGAGAAGAAGAAGACGTTCAAATCAAAAGGTCGTCCGGAGAAGAAACCGCAGAATACGAAGACAGAGAAAAAGGGACAAGCGAGCTTGCCGTCGACCGCAAAATCTTCGACTTTGTTGTACAAAACCAATACAAATATTATTTGTTACAGATGCGGCGATCATCATTTGGCGTCGAAATGTACCTTTAGTAAAAATATAATCTGTCACTCTTGCGGCAAGAAGGGCCATCTTAGCAAGGTGTGCTTCTCCAAGAAAGAAAATGTGCGTTCCATTGAGGATGTATGTACCCTCGAGCATTCCGAAAGACAAAGCAAATTCGAAGTTACTCTACGAGTAAATAAAAAGCTGATTAGGTTTGAGGTTGATAATGGAGCTGCCGTAACTCTCGTAAGTCAAGGATTAGCATGTTCTTTGTTTCCATACTCGTCCATTCATCAATCTAAATTACCTTTAATTACTTTTTGTAAAACGGAGATGCGTACGTGTAGTTTTATGACCATTACACCCTTACGAAAAAGTAGTACTAGCAATCAGTACTCAGTACTGAGTGATCAGTACTCGTAGTATTGAGAGTATTAGTATGTTAATACTCATGAATACTGCAGAATGGTCAGTACTGTGTCTGTCAGTGCTTACAGTACTGGCAGTACTACAAGCAATAATACTCGGCTGCGTAACAATTGATCTCCGACTAAATATCTTCGACAAAATATCTTGGTCAAAATATCTCACCGACAAAGTATCTCGCGACTAAATATCTCGCCGACAGATAATTTCACAAATATCAACAATATAGCTGAACATAAGGCGTTTATTGCAAATCCCATGAGTGAACCCATGTGGCACCTCGTTTCGCGTGGACAATGTATGCGTGGGGGCAGTAGGTTCCGCCCCCCTGCGGGGGGCTCCACTATTATTAAACTAGACACATAGTGTGCCTTCAAAGTACATGCGTGGACTTTCCACGCGTGGAAAGTTGTTAACCCATGTGGCACTTCGTTTCGCGTGGAAAGTCTATGCGTGGAGGCAGTAGGTTCCGCCCCCCTGCGGGGGGCTCCACTATTATTAAACTAGACACATAGTGTGCCTTCAAAGTACATGCGTTGGCTTTCCACGCGTGGAAAGTTGTAAACCCATGTGGCATCTCGTTTCGCGCGAAAAGTGTATGCGTGGAGGCAGTAGGTTCCGCCCCCCTGCGGGGGGCTCCACTATTGTTAAACTAGACACATAGTGTGCCTTCAAAGTACATGCGTTGGCTTTCCACGCGTGGAAAGTCGTAAACCCATGTGGCATCTCGTTTCGCGCGAAAAGTGTATGCGTGGAAGCAATAGGTTCCGCCCCCCTGTTTTTCTGAGATATTTTGTCGAAAATATTGTGTCGGAGAAATATTTCGACGTGAGATATTTTTCCCGAGTTATTTTGTCGAAGATATTTAGTCGTAAATATTTAGTCGTGCTACCATAATACTCATTAGTATTTCAAAGTATTGAAGTGGTCAGTACTTTATCAGATTAATATTCGGAGTACTATCATGATAGTACTGCCAGTACTGTAAGAAACTAATAGGCACAGTACTGACCATTCTGCAATATTCATGAGTATTAACATACTAATACTGTCAATACTACGAGTACTGATCACTCAGTACTGAGTACTGATTGCTAGTACTACTTTTTCGTAACGTATCTTGGAAATACTAAATTAACACACTAAACTATCAATATGACGTTATTTTGATATTATCTTGACTTTTTGTTCTACTTGGTTAGTACTGCGTAAGTAGGGGAGAGTGGGCTCCCTTGAGCCACGGGGTCCAATGTGACAGTGCGAGTTTTCTGTATTAACGTTCTGCAAAATAGTGACGGTGGGTATGAAAACTTTCGTTTTCAAAACATATAACTTCCATCAAAAAATTATGCCGAAATAAGCATATATGTATACTTTAGTTAAAGGCAGATATGTAATTGGAGCCTTGCAAAGTAAATTTTTACTTGTCATAACTTTTTGATATGTATGGATTTCTAGGGATTCTACAGTTAAAAAAAAATTCATAAGACGTTCGTCGGGATCTAGGTTCAATACCAACGTGCGCACAAAAACGTTTAATTGTTCTGTATCTGAAATATTTACGATAAATAATATCGATGTTCAGTGGGGTCCAATGTGACGCAGGTTGATGGGGTCCTCTGTGCCACGCTTACAGAACTATCTAACCTACCTACGTGACAGCGCGAGTTTCCGTAGTGTGTTTCGATCGCGGAATAGTAAATGTTAGTGCCTAAATTTTCCTATAAAATGAAATAATTTCCATCGATAATCATATCCACACTTTTATTTTCTCTTTCTTTTCACCCTTTAGTTACAGATCACATGTAATCGAGTCGCTGTGAGGCAATATTCGTTGATCTCTGCTAGGTTACGACAAAAAGTGAGGTTATAGAACTTTGTTTTCAGTTTTCAATTTCTTAGGTCATCTGATGAAACAAATATGACACGATTATTGATAAATTGGTTCTCTAGCACAGTCTTGGTTTTTCAATTGACCAAAGATTTGTAATAAACAGGATTTGGTAAATCTGAAGAATAGTGGCCTCCTCACCGATTTCGTTGAACTTAGGCTTAATCGACGCGTTTTTGCACAAAACGACCGAATCTGGCAGAAAAAAGTGTCGCTCTGCTCCGCGAAGCGAGATATTAACCCCTTCGTTGGCAGAGAGAATTCGACAAAAAGTGCCCAAAATGGCAGGAAAATTTTTTATCCTGAAAATTTGTACCCTGGGGTTTTTGAGGGCGCTGATTACGAATCTGAACTTAAAATTCAAAAATTCAAAATGGCGGATCCAATATGGCGGACGAAAATACAAAAAACGGCTTGATTTGGATAAATTTTGGTACTTATGGGTTATTTAGGTTGCTGATTACGAATCTGAACTCAAAATTCAGAAATTCAAAATGGCGGATCCAATATGGCGGGCGAAAATACAAAAAACGGCTTGATTTGGATAAATCTTGGTACTTATGGGTTATTTAGGTTGCTGATTCAAATTTTGAGAAATCTCAAAACTGGAATTCTTAAATCATTTAAAACAACATTGAGTACATTTCCACCTATTTTTTGTATTTCGCTCCATGTTATTGGATTCGCCATTTTGAATTCCTTCATTTTAAGTTCAGCTTCGTAATCAGCGACCCCAAAAACCACCGAGTGGCAAATTTCATCCCAATCAAGTAATTTTTTGCATTTTTATCCGCCATTTTGGATCCGCCATTTTGAATTTGCAAATTTTGAATTCAGATTCGTAATCAGCGACCCCAAAAACCCCCGAGTGGCAAATTTCATCCCAATCAAGTAATTTTTTGCATTTTCATCCGCCATTTTGAATTTGCAAATTTTGAATTCAGATTCGTAATCAGCGACCCCAAAAACCCCCGAGTGGCAAATTTCATCCCAATCAAGTAATTTTTTGCATTTTTATCCGCCATTTTGGATCCGCCATTTTGAATTTGCAAATTTTGAATTCAGATTCGTAATCAGCGACCCCAAAAACCCCCGTATAAGACTTGGATGCCAAATCGGAGCAAGTTAAATAGGAAAAAAAAGGTTGACGCACTTTTGCGTCAATGCCACACAGGGCACGAATTAATTTGTCGCACTATTGCGTCAATGCCAACGAAGGGGTTAACAGTTAAAGTTGACGACTATCAGGTTATGAGACCTGTCATACCGACAAGATGTAGCGACTACGAGCATGCCCCGCGACCACACGCGGATGCTCCGTAGCGACATATGTAACCTTTGTGAACCTGGAGCCCGACTTTACGAAAATTAAAAATTAATAATATAATTTGTTTGTACTTCGTTTGTACCCGTTTGTACCACTTTTTATTTCGTTTGTACCTCAAAGGGTTCGGAGATATAAGGTGGTTAAAAATGGCCAGAACTCAACTTTAAGATATTTTAATTTTATTAATGTCATTCGATAGAGAATCGTTAGTACCCGTTTGTACCGCTTTTCATTTCGTTTGTACCTCAAAGGGTTCGGAAGTACAATTATTTTAAATTATATTAGACCTAACGCTAAAACGGTAAGTCCGCTATTTTTTAAGATATCGCGAAACGGTCAACGGGGTTCGACAGAGAATCGTTAGTACCCGTTTGTACCGCTTTTCATTTCGTTTGTACCTCAAAGGGTTCGGAAGTACAATTATTTTAAATTATTAGACCTAACGCTAAAACGGTAAGTTCGCTATTTTTTAAGATATCGCGAAACCGTTTTTCTAATTTTTTTATTATGTTAACGTATTAATTAAAAAAAAAAAAAAGATTGTTGGATCATAAATAGAAAACCTTCAGGTATGTCTAGTTAAATTTTTGAGATGAAATTGAATAGTTTGAATAGTTAACAAATGGTGATTGTTTTTTTCTACGTGGGGGTCCAATGGATCTCGTGTGACCATTATGAAATTATTCGGAGGTGTAACCGCATCGGGTAAATCTATTGCATAATTGTTATATTCCTGCGCTTAGTGTAATCCGGAACTAACGACGAGGACGTGACAGGATTCTAGTTCCATTTTGTTTTTTGTTTTTTTTGCTTTTTTATACTTTTTTGTTTTTTTTTGTTTTTATAAATATATTTTGTTTTTTTTTATTTATTTTATATTTTATGTTTATTATTAATAAGCTATTTTAATTATATAAAAGAATAAAATATTAAAAATTATAAAATAATAATAATATATTATTTATTGAATATGCCAATATCTATGCCAGGGACCTTTTCCTTTTTACTTTAATATTTCAGAATGTTTGTTTCATGTCCCCTCATGTCTCTTTATTGCTTACGTTTCTTTTACATACATTAGCATTGCCAATTTTCTCTTTTGTAGCAATGCTCTCGCTGTTATTAGGATTGGTTTTTTATTGGCACCTAAGTCGTTATGAACCTCCCACCGCCCGGTTATTCGACGGATGTACGCCACGTAATGTCCGACATATTTTGGATTGAATTCTGAATTCCCAATATATTCTATGGCAGAAACTAATCTATAATTTAATTCGCCAACTATTAACTTTGAGGGAATTTGTGAAATAGTAAATACTCCAGGCCATTTTTTGTTACCCATGTTTGCAGCAAGTTTTAACCATTGCAAGCATTCGATGTCGATGAAGAGATGATTTCCACTAGAAACTTTTGAAAGTACATTGTTCGACCTACATCGAATACAATTCTTATAGAATTCATCACATATTTTATCATTAATAGAACTTTCAAGAGCCTGCATACCTTTTTCATAGAAAGGCTTTGTATTTATGTCAATAACCGGGCGATTATCGATAATATCGCCACAATCACAACATTGCTGCGTGATTTGCAATGGCAATTAATTTCATTATTTTGCACCTCGAATATATTGCTCAGTAGCGTCGATCGTTTCTTATATGTTTGGGCAACTGCTCCATAAGTTGAAAATGTTTTTATGAAATCATAAAACTCATTCTTCGAAACCGTAATATAATTATGATAACTGGCCCAAATCTCGATAACCTGCTAACACGGACTGCGCAAGTGCATCAAACGGGCACGTGTTGTAAAATGTCACATCTTTTCCTGCTACGCGAACTCGCCCCAATAGTTGTCCGTTTTTTAATAACGGTAAATTAGCGTTTCTACTAGGCTTCTGAAGAATGTTTTCAATGTCCGGACACGGAGTTAAATATTTGCCCCGTTTTGATGTTTTTACATTTAATTTTTCTTTGAGAAGATTAGCATCAGGCTCATCGAGGACACTATCAACCATTGGACATAGAATTTCATACTTTGTTTGTTTTGCCTGATTTTTGATGTTACATGATTCGGTTCTTGGCAAATTTTTTCCACCCCAGTTTTCTTCTTCGTATAAAAATGAATAAATTTCTTCAAAATGCTTTACATTCATCTCAGCTTTCTCAATAGATGTCTCATTAAATGTCGAAAACTCCGAGGTTTCAGTTTCACGGAATTTTGAAACTGCATCAAGTTCTATGGGTTCTTCATGTGAAACACTGAGTTTTTCAATTTCACCGCAGTTCGAAATTTCTTCCATTTCTAATTTAGTGTCGATTTTTGAGATTATGTCAAGTTTTGATACCGCATTTTCTGATTTTGAGATTTCTGAGGTAGACATATCCAATTTCGAAATTTCATTCGATGTAATAATTATTTCAGATTTATCAGTGGAATCACAAGCAGCGTTCAAAAGTTTTTCGGTGCCGGAAATTGATCGTATGTGTTTTATTATAAACTTGTCAACACGAAGGTTCCGATCACCTTTTAAAATCAGATTTTTTAATTCACGAAAATATTCTTCGCTTCGCGAAGAAGTTGCAATAGTCCCATTTGGTGCCAATACGCATGTCCAAAGAGTAAAATGTTTACTTATTCTTAGAAGACTATTCGCGAAATTCGGACACCAATATGGATTTGGTCGGTCACCTATTTCTGCTCTCTGTTTACAATCATTTTCAAGTTCTTGTAAAAAAATACTCAATTTTCCGGTTACGTCGAACTCGAAAGTTTCAAGATCCACTGCAAAATTATCTTCGGAATTATCATTTTCATAATTTATTTCTTTTTCTATTACAGCATCGATTTCTTTTTCGTTTACTGATTTAATGTTCTGGATCAGTCGTTTTTGGGCACTAAAGCAGTTGTCATTTGAATTTACGTCCTCGGTCTCAGAAAAAGCTACTATCAGAGTGTTGCGTAACAAGCTTTCAAAGCTTTTAAATGTTGTGCATTTTGCGAGAAGTCCAAACGATCGAAGAAAAAATTCTTTTACACGTATATGAGTATTACGAAAGCATTTCCAACGAGTGACAAGCTTGATGAGATGAGCAATATCGATTCTTATGTAACAACGTGGTTTTGTAATGGAACAATTTCCTTCAGCAAGCGCAAAACATCTATCGACATATGTATTAAGATCAGTTGTTTCGAACGCCAAGCAAACAGCATTTAAAAGTGCCAAGGCATAATCGGTAACAATTTCCGTAGGACACGGTACGCCAGAACGTAACCATTCGCGTAACCAATAAGATAAAATATTCGCATCATGCTTTTCCGAAATCATCTGGACAACTGGCAAGATTTTCGTATTAAACGGAATCACACCTTGATATAGATACATCGTTGAACTTGATCCATCTGGTTTCGTAATGCTTCGAACAATCGAACCCGTCGCATCTATGCTTAGACTACCAATTTTTGACATGTCTTTGCAATATTTTTTATACAGAAAGATTTGTTCCGGACTCCAGTACATCGCGAAGAACTTATCGTATCCAATTTCTCGAATAGTCCCCACGAATTCGGGGCGATATTTTAATTCACGCATCGATTCAAGGACATCGACACCTTTACGAAGTCCTAATTCTCGATCGCTTTCCGTTTGCTTTGCCTTGCGTAGAACATCTTCGTTGTACAAATGCGCGAGAACTTTATCGCCGAATTCCATAAGCTTATTTGCTTTTTGTCTACGCCAAGCATACGTTGATTGGGCAGTGACTTCCTTAGCGACTCGTTTTCTGTTCTCTCCTCGCAGTTGGCGCTTCTTTTTATGCTCAATTTCTTTTGTGTTACTTGTTGACACTTGCAGTGTGAGTCCATTTTCGGTTGGTTTGTCTAAAGCGTACAAATTAATTTCAACATTACATTCAGTACAAGAACCTTTTATCATCACATATAATTCCCCGGGATTCTCGTTAATTTTCGGATTTTTAAAAGTATAACAACATGGCAACTTATGTTCTCGCCACAATTGCTCCTGAAGTATATCAGTCCAACCCCGTCTCTCTCTCTCCCTCTCCCTTTCCCTCTCCCTCTCCCTCTCCCTCTCCCTCTCCCTCTCCCTCTCCCTCTCCCTCTCCCTCTCCTCTCCCTCTCCCTCTCCCTCTCCCTCTCCCTCTCCCTCTCCCTCTCCCTCTCCTCTCCCTCTCCCTCTCCCTCTCCCTCTCCCTCTCCTCTCCCTCTCCCTCTCCCTCTCCCTCTCCCTCTCCCTCTCCCTCTCCCTCTCCCTCTCCCTCTCCCTCTCCCTCTCCCTCTCCCTCTCCCTCTCCCTCTCCCTCTCCCTCTCCCTCTCCCTCTCCCTCTCCCTCTCCCTCTCCCTCTCCCTCTCCCTCTCCCTCTCCCTCTCCCTCTCCCTCTCCCTCTCCCTCTCCCTCTCCCTCTCCTCCCTCTCCCTCTCCTCTCCCTCTCCTCTCCCTCTCCCTCTCCCTCTCCCTCTCCTCTCCCTCTCCCTCTCCCTCTCCCTCTCCCTCTCCCTCTCCTCTCCCTCTCCCTCTCCCTCTCTCTCTCTCTCTCTCTCTCTCTCTCTCTCTCTCTCTCTCTCTCTCTCTCTCTCTCTCTCGTAATACTTTATAATTCCTATCTTTGTACGATACATCACGCGCACGAATACTATTCCAATCATCGCCTGAAATAGTGATTGTCGCTCTAAGTGGTGATAATAAATCACGAGACGCATTTATTGACCAGTTTGAGTGATTTGAGTCACAACTGCGATTTTTTTTCGAAGTTGATATTTCGAGATTTTGCCCAACGCCATGCCATTCTCTCAGCATATCTTGGATTTTGTGATCATTCCGAGAAATGTATAAATACATGTGCTTTATCGATATTTCGTTTCTCATTTTTAGGACTGCGTCATTCCAAACGCTTTGCGATAATGATTTTAGTTCTCCGCTATCGTCGAAAAACATCAAATCTTTTACTGAATCGAAAATAATTTCGACAGAAAATTTTGCTGCGCGTGGCATGTTTATCGGCTCTTTCTGCGAATCAGTTTAATCACTAAACTTGTATTCTCTAAATTTGTAAAATTTTCCGCTTATAGTCAGACAACTAGAAAACTAAAGTTACTGAAGCTTTACAATCTATGCGAGCATATTAAGCACGAGTAAATAGAAGTCGCCCTGTACGGGAATAAGGGGTAATGTAGATAACACAATTTTAAATACAGTAAATAAGCTATTAAAAATAAAAGAGACAGATTAAAAGAGTATTACGGAAACAGAAAAATAAAAAAAAATTAAAAGGGTAATACGGAATTCGAGAAGATAGATGTATGATAAAAAGTGAATCGAAATTTGCAAATAACGTCTGTTTTACTTATCGTAAATATACGTTTAAATTAAGCCTCGTCAAAGTCAACTCGCGAGCTGAACGCGCTTCCACCCATCCGTCGTCTCGCTAGATTACGGACCTGTCCGAAGTCAGCGCACGAGCCGAATGCGCTTCCACCTCTCCGCCGTCTCGCTAGATTACGGGCCTGTCCGAAGTCAGCTCGTAAGCCGAACGCGCTTCCACCTCCCCGCCGTCTCACTAGTTAAATCATTGAAATGTACTAGTTTGTATCTTAAAAGAATAAGATATAAAGATGCCAGGTTGCATATACAAGTATCTAGCGAAACCACTGCCAAGGGAACGGGCTTGGAAAAATTAGCGGGGAAAGAAGACCCTGTTGAGCTTGACTCTAGTCTGGCACTGTAAGGAGACATGAGAGGTGTAGCATAAGTGGGAGATGGCAACATCGCCGGTGAAATACCACTACTTTCATCGTTTCCTTACTTACTCGGTTAGGCGGAGCGCGTGCCCCGAGGGCTTCGTGCCCCGGCGGTCACGGTGTTCTAGAGCCAAGCATGAAACCACAGAAAAGGAACACAAGCGCGAACGCGTGCGACGCACAGTGGGGCGAGAACCTCCTTTTGTGATTAAAATTCGAGCCGTGCGCCAATTCTTAACGGATTTTTATTTTTTTTTTTTCAATTTTTTGGAAATTGAATAAGCTATACAAATATTCTGCGCCAATTTTGATTTTGTTCTAAATTCAAAATGGCGGATCCCATAAAGTGCCAAAAGTGTACGAATGCGAGTAAATTTGTAACAAACCGTGCATGTATTTACGAAAAAATATTATTATATGTTGTATAGTCGATAATGACGAATCTGCAGGTTAAGTAAAAGAAAATGGCGGATCCAAGATGGCGGAAAACTTAATAAATATACTTCGTAACATGAATGCTAATAAGTTCATTATATCTTGAAACATTACGTATGACCCTTTACTAATATCAAGAGGGTTATTTTAGACTGTACACGGAGAAAATTTTCTCTTAAAATTTACCCTGAAATCATGGTAGTTGTGGGACAACATGTACCACCAAGAATTTTATGCGAGCTATTCTGATTAATATCTACCATAATAAAAAATATTAATATCTATTACATTTAAAATATAAAATATGTTTGATTAATTTTACTCAAATATATCTAGGAAATTTCAATAATTTTTTAAAATTTACCAATCTGCTTGGTAATTTTTATCACGTTGTTTGTAAAATGTCTTTTGTATATTTTAAAAATTTCTTGGTTGTCAAGTTGTCCCAAGTTTGTAGTGAATTTAAGGGTAAAATATAACAAAAAATTCTCTCCGTGTACGTACATATATATTTTTAAAACTGTTTTTTGTTTTTAATATGTTTTACATTTTTTTCGATTTTTTCAATTTCTTATTTTTTTAGATTTTTAAAATTTATTTTAAAGAATCAACAAATTAATTTACATTTAGTTTAATAGCAACTGTAATACATCTTCGTCTAATTCTACGGTAGTTTTCCGAGAATTACTTCTAAGGACTGGTTATATACGGATCTGATGTGTAAAGTAATGTATGAAAGACATCTTCATTTGTGGCAAACCTGGAACATTTCCTAGCATGATGTAATCTAAACTTCTTGTAGTCTTTATTTCTTGATTCCTGTGCATCTTCGGATAACTGTCCAAGTGGTAAAATGGCATTATAACGAATTATATCCTCTCCATGAATCAATACTTTATGTATGGATGATGGCATATGATACCATTCATATTTAGTTACGTACAACTCTGCTGTTCTATAAGCATATTCTCCAAACTTTTTGAGGATTTATTTGTAATCCAGATGACATAGCTTGCAATATAACATGGAATCGTCTTATTAGTTCTTCATCAATTCCTGTAATGTCAGCAGTGCAAGCTTCATTGTCAAAAAAACCTACGTGCAGTATTGCCGTCATTGCTATTTCCACTACCTTGGCGTGGTTTGTCAATTATTAAACCTAGTTCATTTCGAAAACGTTCTTGTATATATCGCTTTTTAGTTTCTTTCTCCTTTTGTGTACATCAGTGGTTGCATACCATTTTTTGAAGGACAAGTTATACGATATATGTAAAACCAACTGCATAAATCGAATCCACGCATGTAACGTGGAAAGTCCAAATCTGTAGGTTTCTTCATTTGCAACTTTTTGCTTTATGCGATTTAAATCGTTCATTTCTGATGGTTTGGCGCGACATACATTGCAAGTTGAGGAAGACGGTGTATTTGTTAATACTTGTACCACCTTTCCATCTACCATTGTTAAGAACAATTTATGTTTTATCGTCACTGTTTTCTCTCCAATTATAGCTGAGGTGGGTGTAAGTACACGTATCTGTGCTTCAATGTCATTGACAAGATTGTTTGTTTTTTCTGGTGTCTCTTTCGAAAATTCTATTGAAATAGGTCGACAAAATCGAACGGAAGAAGGGGTCGGATTTTGCCAAATAACATCATTTGTGTCCTCATTAATTAGTCTTATGGGAACCAAAGATGATATTAACAAATTGGCATCAGAAATTAA